>NC_133327.1:39300444-39485391 GCF_042186555.1 Aquarana catesbeiana | reverse complement strand
GGAGCTACGGATGTCAGCGGTGACATGTCCACTGACATCCGTTTCCCTCCAATCCGCTAAATCCAGACGGATGGAAACCCTATTTTCCATCCGTCTATCGGATTGGATGAAAACAGACAAGCGGCCCATTTTCATCTGATCCCCCATAGAGGAGAGTGGAGATCTAACAGGTCCGTCTCTGCACAGTGAGCAGAGACGGACTTGTCATCCGCTGGCTCAGCGGGGATCAACGGAGCGATCCTCGCTGAGCAAGCGGATCAGTAAAAACGGACAGCCCCGTGTGAAGGGGGCCTTAAGGTTTCTTGGCTGTTGCTTGATAACTTGAAGCTTCAGATTTTGTAAGTTTGCCCACTTACAAACAAATTAAGGGTCTATATTTATTATCATAGGTGTATTTTAAATGTTAGACACAGAATACCAACCAAAAATCCAGAAAAAACACATAAAACAAGTGCTATAAATTAAGTTGCAGTTCAGTGAGTAAAATAAGTATTTGATTGCCAAGCAAAACATGACTTAGTCCTTGTGGAGAAACCCTTGTTGGCAAGCACAGAGGTAAGACATTTCTTGTAGTTGGTGACCAGGTTCTACACACATCTCAGAAGGATTTTTGGTCCACTCTTTACTCTTTTACTTTTTTACAAATAGTGTTCTTAGGGTCAGCATTTTTCTTCCTCCAAACACGGCGAGTCCCCCTCCTCAAGAATGCACATGTACAGTCATGCCAACGAACATCTAAATGATTCAGAGATGGATTGGGAGAAAGAGCCATGGTCAGATGAGACCAAAATTTAGCTCTTTGGCATTAACTAGACTCGCTGTGTTTGGAGGGAGAAAAATGCTGACCCCAAGAACACCATCCCTACAGTCAAGCACAGAGGTGGAAACATATTGTTTTTAGGCTGTTGCTCTGCTGAAGGTACAGGCCAACTTTACCGCATTGAGGGGCTAATGGATGGGGCCATGTATTGTAAAATCTTGGATGAGAACCTTCTTCCCTCAGCCAGAAGACTGAAGATGGGTTGTGGATAGGTCTTCCAGCATGACAATGACCCAAAACATACAGCCAAGGCAACAAAGGAGTGGATCAAGAAGAAGCACATTAAGGTCATTGAGTGGCCTAGCCAGTCTCCAGAATTTAATCCTATAGAAAATGTATAGAGGGAGCTGAAACTTCGAGTTGCCAAGAGACAGCTGAGAAACCTTAAGAATTTAGAGAAGATCTGTAAAGAAGAGTGGACCAAAATCCCTTCTGAGATGGGTGCAAACCTGGTCACCAACTAAAAGAAATGTCTTACCTCTGTGCTTGCCAACAAGGGTTTCTCCACCAAGTGCTAAGTCATGTTTTGCTTGGCAATCAAATACTTATTTTACTCACTGAACTGCAACTTAATTTATAGCACTTGTTTTATGTGTTTTTTCTGGATTTTTGGTTGATAGTCTGTCTCTAACATTTAAAATACACATATGATAAAAAAATATAGACCCTTAATTTGTTTCTAAGTGGCCAAACTTACAAAATCTGCAAGGGATCAAATGATTATTTTCCCCACTGTACATTGTACAGCAACAGGAATATGAACGCTTTAACTTCACATATTACACAAACATATACATGCTACACAAGCCCTTTTGGAATTTAATGTCACTTAAGCTGGAGTTGCGATGGTCCAATTTCTGGGTTTATATTACATATGTTTATTTGGAATAACAATGGCCACATAGCCTATATCACTAAGTTTATAAAAACTAAATTTTACAGGAGAAGCCCAGTCATGAGTTATATTTTACCAATGAAAACCTAACAGCGCTTGTAACTGATCTCTTTTCTGCTGGGATGGAGACAACCTCGACCACACTTCGCTGGGGAATTCTGTTCATGATAACTTACCCAGACATCCAAAGTAAGAGTGAAGCCGTGTTCTTATACAGTCATCATGAACTGCCATGCAGCTGTGTTTTTGATGTAACATCTATCTGAATATGTGGGTGATTTACTGTTTTCTATTTCCCATGCTTGGACCATATTTATGATAATAAATTCATATAGTGACTTATAACCACTAGCAGGTGCAGCTCTCTGTATGTCAGACAATGGAGTTGGCCGAAACCAAAACTGAGAAATGTATTACCGAATGAACCAATTAGAGACTGCATGATTTTGGAAAGGTTATTATTTTCCGAAGTTTTTACATGACCTGGCAGTTTGTTTTTGAGATGACTGGAGGTATCGATTTTAATTGATACAAGTGGAATGAGTGAATCTCATTGAAATTAGAAGGACCATAGACTTTCAACAAGGTAGGAGTTGGGCCCCAACTTTCAATAAAACAGGCAAAATCTAGCATTATTCATACATGGATTCAGGAATCTCCACTGACGGCTATTGTGTTCAGCAGCCATGGCATCTGTGGTTGCCTAAATACAGTGGAGCCATCCATGGCTTGAATTTCATCAGTTTTCAGCCTAAATGTCACTTTTGCTGTAGTACATTCTACGGGTGTCCAAGTTCATGGTGTAGTATATCTTACACGTGTGTAAGGCTAGGCGAGTGGCATCTCCTCCATGTTCGCCTCCTCGTTGGGCACCAAGCATGGATAACATAGGAGGCATACCCCGGGGTGACTTCTTCTGGGCTATTCTAGGCACTTGTGACAGGATCACTTTATTACACAAAGAGTACCTTTACTTATGTGCCATCTTCATCAATGCCCCAGGACAAGGCTGTGCTTGGTGAACTTCCGTTACCCTTGGTAACCACTTGCATCTTCACACTGTAATAACTATTGATGTCTTCATATCCCAAAGTACCTAAGTGAACTGACTGTAGAAAGGTGCCGGTTACTTGCAATACACCCCTTTAGCAACTTCGGACTAGACGGGAACAAGGTTTACTTAGATAAGTGCAACATATTAAAAGTCCACATGTAAGAACAGTATTTCATCCTACATCCCTAACCCTATCTCAGGCTACGTGCTGCCCCAGCATACCTGCAAAGGTAGAGTCCATGTATTGTCAGGGGATCCATAAGTGGCATTTCCCAGTGCTGGAGTCTTCAGGGTCAAACCCCAGGTCCTGATGACCTTTAACATGATGGTAGTGGCAGTAGCAGCAGATAACATTCTTTCACTCCTCACAGGAGTGGCTTTCCGATTCTCTCCCCTTCGGGAGCTCTCTGCTGCAGACCACTGTCCCTCTCTTATAGCACAGGATCAGTGGATTGGACCCAAAGAAAACCTGCCAAAATCCTTAACCCTTACCACCTTGTCCAAGGCAGCACCTAACTGGGTTAATTTCAACCTGCTTACAGGCATGCCTCTTCATGTGCAAGTTTATGGTATGTCCCGAGTATGTTTATTTATTTTATTTTTGCCCTTTAATTCCTATTAAAAGTCCTGCTCCCTATTAAATGGTAATTTATTAATCTATTTATTTATTTTTGCATTGGTACACATTCTCCATGGCAGTGTCTGGCTACCCATGCCCTTTTTTCCCAAAAGCTTCAAATTGGCCTTGAAAAATCCAGAAAAAATACTAGCTGTGTCTCCTAATTTCAGGCTGATTTTGTGGATCCTCCCGCAAACTGAATCCATGCCAGTTCGTTCAACACTAGCTATGGCAATTTTTTTTCTTCAGCTGTTTTGCTAAATATACACCTGACTAGTTAATACAGTTACAGCTGGTAGTAAATTTTTTTTTAGGGGGGGGGGGAGGCAGTGATCTGTCTGCGGCCACCCCCCCACCACCATCTAGGTCATGGGTTTCCATCAGGCAGCGGCCGTCAGACATCGACGTCTCTCCTCGGTTTCATGGCGGCGCGGCTTCCCCTGTGTCTCCTCCCTCCTCGGCGGACAAATGGATCACTTCTCCTCTCGACCAATCGGGTCTTAGGACCTGCTTCCTGAGCCAGGATTGGCCGGGAAGAAAATAAGGAAGACAATAGTGAATATTAATTCGCTAATTTTTACACAACTGGGTGGGCTCGGGGTGCAGAGCCTACCCTTTTTTGAAGCCAATTAGAGCCTCCAGCTCTAATCATGTGCTTCTATAAATAAAAAACCTCCCATTGGAATCCATGCATCTAGCAGCCTGCACGTAATTTAGGGGCTGGGCGCATGGATTGGGGAGGCGGCACCCCTGCTGCCGCTCAGTTAATATACTACTTCTATTCGTGATAACAGTTTATTAGCAAGCCCGCTAGTAGCAGCCACACACCATTTGATAGTACTGAAGTTTTCTATCAGTTAGCCCACCATGCATTGCACCCTTCAATAAATGGATATCTGTAAAAAAAAAGATTCTTCCTTTAACAGGGTAATATTTTTTTTTTTCTTTTAATTAGGGAAAGTTCAAAATGAGATTGAAAAAGTGATTGGATCATCTGCGCCACAAACTGGTCACCGTAAGAACTTGCCGTACACAGATGCCGTTATTCACGAAATTCAAAGATACGCAAATATTGTTCCAACCAACCTCCCACATGCTACTACTCAAGATGTCAACTTCAGGGGTTACTTTCTTCCAAAAGTAAGCAGAAAATTGTTTCTGCACCTCGTTATTTCATTCTTTACAGGAAATGGAATGATGATACTGCTAGCTTTGAAGAAAAACTTGAATCCGGATGGCCGCACTCCAACGATAATATCTTTATTGGTAAAAATCCATACAGCAAACGATGAAGTAGATCGCTAACATGTTTCACACCGTAACTACTGGTGCTTACTCATAGCTAAAAGCTATGCTAGCTTTGAGCCAGGATCTCTGGGGCTGTAGACACACATCAAATATGTAGGTTGGAACTAGGAGTATGATGTGAGGATAGCTAGAGGATGGTGGACTGTACTAGACAAATGGCGTTTGGTATATGGGTCACTTTACTTAATTTTCTGACTAAAGTTCCACTTTAAGTCCTGCTAGATTACTTCATGCTGGTCCTATTTGAAGGTACATGATGTCCCCTTTTGCAGGTATAGCTATGTAAAATATTACAAATAGGTGCCTAAACTGTTTAAAACACAGTAATACACTGTCTCACCCAGCTCTGCACATGCACAGTTACTCTCTATTTTTAGTCATTCTGCTGAATTTGTAGAGGCCGATCTGCTGACAGCCTAAAGATTTGCTGCTGTTCAGGGGGTCTGGGCTTCACCAAAATGGCAGCCTCTAGCAAAAAGAAATAGGAGCAATGTTGGAAGCAATTTACAGCACACACTAGTTTTGGTAGCATAATTATTAATGTGGAATTTATGTTCCTTTGCAAAGAACATTATTTTTCTCAAGTTGTTATGGGTAAAGTTCCACTTTGACAGGGTAGCTCAGAAGATTTTTGTCTGGCCCACCTAGAAATTGCCCATAAAGTGAAATAAATATGGCATCTAGCAATGCTGAAAAAAACTACATGCTAAATAATCCAGCATTTTGGACTACAGATGCACCCTGTGAGAAAGAGACAAGAGCAGCAGCTATAGTAGCAAATTCCTACACTATTATTCCCAGATGGGAAGAGGCATTACCAGGATGATATGATCACCTTGCATAATACATATAGTAAATGTTCTATAGAGTAAACTTGGTACACAGCTGTTCACTTTAAGGTTATTGCAAATGGCAAGTGGGTACACTTTGAAGTAAAAGAGTTTTAAACTTCACCTACGGAAAGGCTTCTTTACAGCATGAACTCAGTTTTGGATGTTCTCATCCACATTTGCTCAATTATAAATTTAAATTAATAAAAACTTTAGTAAGGAAAGTATTAACCCCTTATAACTTCCACAGCAGGTGTGTAGACACATGAACTTGAATAAAGAAAATGTCAAGTGATTTAACTCTCTCTAGTATTAACCAAAATAAGAAATATCAGCTTTGGGTAGATTTCCCTTTTCACATCTTAAAGGAGAGTTTGATGTTATAAAATAGGAGGCTGTTGTTGGAGATCTCACTACAGGAACACAAAAGGATCCCATGGTCCGAAGTCCCATAATTCTCTCAGGAACAGAAAGAATTATGAACAGTTTATAAAACTGCAAAAAGCATCCGTGCTTGAACAACTGACAAATATTAGAAAGCCGCTAGCACATTTGTTGGTCACAAACATAATCAATATAAAAACATAAAATGCAGAGCTTATCATAAAGGGAATACAGTACACATCAAGTCCATTGTCCTAAGATGAATGACAGCAAGGCGTGATACAAAATCCAAAATGGAAATGATGGATAATACATATGGAGTCCTTCAGTTTTAGAGGAGATGGTAGCAAGACAGGAAACTTCAGGCTGGGGACCGCCACCTTTAACACCACCACACACAGTCTCTTCCCAAAGTAGTTGAGGAGACACCAGATGAGGGGAATCGTCTTGGTGGTTGCCTACGATGACATATATGCATGTTTAACCCTCAGTAGGCAACCACCAAGACGATTCCCCTCATCTGGTGTCTCCTCAACAAGGTTCCAAATCTTAGCGTCTTGATCACCCACATGCACACTCAGGTCCGCAACATGTGTCTCTCTTTCAGCTGCTTCTGACTTGTTCTCCAGCACAGTGAATGCGCTGGAGGACAGGTCAGAAGCAGCCGAAAGAGAGACTCATCTTGGAGGTTGCCTAGGATCACATATATGCACTTTTGACCCTCTGTTATAAGGGGTCAACTACTCTTGGTAGGAGGCTGTGTGTGGTGGTGTTAAAGGTGGCAATCTCTAGTTTGGATCTAAGTTTCCTGTCTAGCTACCATCTCCTCTAAAGATGAAGGACTCCATATGTGTTATCCATCATTTTCATTTTAGATTTTGTATCACGTCTTGCTGCCATTCCTCTTAGGATAATGGACTTGATGTGTACTGTATTCCCTTTTATGATAAGCGCTGTATTTTATGTTTTCTATGAACAGTTAATTAATCTCAGATTTTTACCTTCACCATTGCTGCAGCTGGTGTTATTGTCCAACCAATTAATTCGATATTCCAGTCGCACACGTTCCCGGACAAATGGAAATAGAACATTAATGGGTGCTGTAACGATTACCAGTTGGCTTCTGGAAGCATCAGACAGAAGTACATCTTCGCCAGCTCACCATGGATCAGCAGACAAAGTTGTCCAAAAAAGTTTTTTTAATCGAAAACGGTCACATCACAAGGAAGGTGCGACACCTTCCTTGTATTGTGACCGTTTTCGATTAAAAAACCTTTTTTGGACAACTTTGTCTGCTGATCCATGGTGTGCTGGCGAAGATGTACTTTATTGTCCAACCATTCATATAAAAGCAATATTTCAATTTTGATTATTAAAGTGGTTATAAACCTCTGACATGAAATATGAACAAAGAATATCCCTTGATAGTGTCAATGTGTGTCAATTCAGAGGGCTAAGTATAATTTCTCTCTGCTGCTTCATTCCCCTGCTGTCTGCATGCATCACTTCTGACAAGTTTTCCTCGCACCAAGAGTTAAAAAGGTGACAGGGGGGGAGCTCCAGCACACAGTCTGTGACTGACAGCCTCAGCTCCGTTCCTGTGTCTAAGGAGGGTGTGTCCCTTCCCTCCAATCAGCTCTCAACGAGCAGAGTGTAACTTCAGCTCCCTGCCTCCTGCCTACTGGAAGCTCACACAAGCTGTATAAATTCTAGTCTTTGAATGTCTGTAGAGGACAAATGGCTGCAGGTAAACAGGTACAACTTATGTAGGAGGATTTGTTTAATCCCTGTGTATCACCCAAGGCTAGTCACTTCAGTGAGTATATGTGAGGGTTTACAACCACTTTATCTTCCCTGGCAGAATTCTCGAGTGTGGCTTGGGGTGAATTTTCAGTACCAAAAGCGGTAACCCTGAGCCACACTCAGAATCGCATTGCAGGATCCAGGCAAAATGACTTACCTTGTCCCCAGGATCCTGCCATGTCCCCCTGCTGTGTGTGCCAGCTGTGTCCTCCGCTCGATCTATCACAGTGCCGAGCTCCGTTCCCTGCTAGCGTCACGACACACGGCACCAAATTCAAAAGGTGAAAAACACACAATACATACAGTACACTGTAATCTTACAGATTACATTACTGTATCAAATTATTTCACATCCCTTTTGTCCCTAATACTTTGTCCAGTGCCCTGTATGCAGTTTTATATTATATATAATGTTTTTTCTGCCTGGAAACTTGAGATTGTCCATGGCAACCAAAAAGTGTCCCTTTACGTCAAAAGCGATAATAAATTGGAATCACTTGCAGAATTGAGCGATAGTGATTTGTGGGGAAATTCGTCATCAAACACTGAAAGTGACGACAGCGACAATTCTGCAACTGAGCAAATTTCAATGTTTTTGATTTGATTACATGATTGAATACATTTTATTATTATTATTATTATTATATTATTATTTCTTATAATTATTTATAGTTATTTATTATAATTTTATGATTTTGTGTTTTCAAACTTTATCATACCCAGGATTTCTACTAGACTCTCTTGTTTGGACAGATTTAAATGCTGGTATTCCTAATGCCCCGTACACACGGTCGGACTTTGTTCGGACATTCCGACAACAAAATCCTAGGATTTTTTCCGACGGATGTTGGCTCAAACTTGTCTTGCATACACACGGTCACACAAAGTTGTCGGAAAATCCGATCAATCTGAACGCAGTGACGTAAAACACGTACGTCGGGACTATAAACGGGGCAGTGGCCAATAGCTTTCATCTCTTTATTTATTCTGAGCATGCGTGGCACTTTGTCCGTCGGATACGATCTGAATTTCCGACGATTTTGTTGTCGGAAAATTTTATATCCTGCTCTCAAACTGTGTGTCGGAAAATCCGATGGAAAATGTGTGATGGAGCCCACACACGGTCGGAATTTCCGACAACAAGGTCCTATCACACATTTTCCGTCGGAAAATCCGACCGTGTGTACGGGGCATAAGAATTACAGGCCTACAATATAAAACAACATATTTCCATGCAGAACATTGTACCGCTTTGAGCATCAAAAATCTGACATAATCATACCGCCATTGCCAGGAATGTAACTGGTTTTTGAAACCTAAATCGTTGGATATAGTTCAGCTTTATTACATAAGACTTTATAAGTCCTTTCACTGTACATATGTGGGGTTACATGTCTACTGGCTAAACGCTTCGGATCCAGTCATTCTATAAACAGATGACTTTTAAAACACTATGGCCTACAGCATGGAGACATCCCTACAAATTCTAGAGTTAAAGTGTCTCCAGTGAAGACTACTGTTAATGCTACAGCATCCAAAGACATTTTAGATGATAGTGCATTTCCAGCCTTGTGGCAAAAATTTGTGGAAGGTTTTCTTTTTTTTTTAAACTAGTATGACTGTGCCGTGTGCAAAAAGTTCCATAAAGACTTTGGAGTTGATTTACTAAAACTATCAAATGCAAACTTGGGTGCAGCAGTGCACAGAAACCAATCAGCTTCCAGTTTTTGGGGGGTTTTTTTGTCAAAGCTTAATTGAACAATCTGAAGTTGAAGCCGATTGGCTACCATGCTCAGCCCCACCAGATTTTGCCCTCTCCAGTTACAGTTAATCAACTCCATAGTTTAATAGGTTTGATGTGGAAGAACCTAAGTGGCCCGCACAGAACCTTGCCCTCAACCGTACTGAACACCTTTTGAGATGAATCTTCTTGTCCAACATCAATACCTTACATAGTTACATAGTAGGTGAGGTTGAAAAAGACACAAGTCCATCAAGTCCAACCTATGTGTGTGATTATATGTCAGTATTACATTGTATATTCCTGTATGTTGCGGTCGTTCAGGTGCTTATCTAATAGTTTTTTGAAACTATTGATGCTCCCCGCTGAGACCACTGCCTGTGGAAGGGAATTCCATATCCTTGCCGCTCTTGCAGTAAAGAACCCTCTACGTAGTTTAAAGCAGAGCTCCGCCAATTTTTTTTTTTTTTTAGGTCAGCAGCTACAAATACTGCAGCTACTGACTTTTAAAATGAGGGCACTTACCTGTCCAGGGCGCCCGCGATGTCACACCCGAAGCTGATCTGTCCCTCGGCTCTCGGGTGCTGCCGCTGCCATCTTCGGTAAGGGAATTAGGAAGTGAAGCCTTGCGGCTTCACTTCCTGGTTCCCTACTGCGCATGTAAGACTCGTGCTGTGCATTCCCACTGGTCCCTGCTGTCTTCTGGGACCTGTGTGCCTCCCAGAAGACAGCAGGGTGGATGGAGGAGGCTCCAGAAGTGGTGTAGCTACCCCGTATCTATGCCCAGAAGTGGGAGCAAAATACCTGTATTAGACAGGTATCTGCTCCCCCCACCCCCCTGAAAGGTGCCAAATGTGACCCCGGAGGGGGGAGGAACCCGAAAAACGGAAGTTCCATTTTTGGATAGAACTCTTTTCTTCTAATTTTAATGCGTGGCCACCTGTCTTGTTAAACTCCCTTCCACAAAAAAAGTTTTACCCCTGTTGTGGGGTCACCAGTACAGTATTTGTAAATTGAAATCATATCCCCTTCCAAGCGTGTCTTCTCCAGAGAGAATAAGTTCAGTGCTCTTAACCTTTCCTCATAACTAATGTCCTCCAGACCTTTTATTACCTTTGTTGCCCTTCTTTGTACTCGCTCCAATTCCAGTACATCCTTCCTGAGAACTGGTGCCCAGAACTGGACAGCATACTCCAGGTGCGGCCGGACCAGAGTCTTGTAGAGTGGGAGAATTATCGTTTTATCTCTGGAGTTGATCCCCTTTTTAATGCATGCCAATATTCTGTTTGCTTTGCTAGCAACAGCTTGGCACTACATGCCATTGCTGAGCCTATCATCTACTGGGACCCCCAGGTCCTTTTCCATCCTAGATTCCCCCAGAGGTTCTCCCCCTAGTGTGTAGATTGTATTTATATTTTTGCCACCCAAATGCAAATGTTTATTTGAGTGGGTACAAATTCCCACAAACTCCAAAATCTTGTTGGAAAGCCTTCCCTCAAGATCAGAGGTCATTAGAGACACAAAGAAAAGGGGAACATTGGAAGGGGTGGGGGGTTTGGAGGGTTGATTAACAATTTTCAATTAATTGTACGTAATTGATATTTTAAAGGTGAAATTGTATGGCCTCCAAAATATCAATTATTTTCACAGGAATAGCCAACAGGTCCCGATTGGATTTTTTTTTTTCAACATGAAGATTGTTGTGGGTAATTGTATTGTTCCACAAAACAACAGTTTTGAATAAAACATAGGATACAATAAAAGAGTAAATAAAAAAAAAATGGCCAACATTAGTCTACTGAGACAATCAACTAAGACATATCCATAGAAAAATAAACTTTGTTGGACTACTTTGTATAGTATTATAACTAATTAAATGTTAATATTTTTCAGGGGACATATGTAATTCCATTGCTAACATCTGTGCTGTTTGATGAGGCCCACTTTAAAAAACCAAAAGAGTTTTATCCTGAACATTTTCTGGATGCCAGTGGAAGTTTTTTGAAGAAAGAAGCCTTCATCCCATTTTCAGCCGGTAAGAAAAAGCTAAGGTTTAATCCAGTTTTTTTTTTTTTTTTCCTGGCTCCCCCCCCCCATCAACATTGGTGTTTGCATACAGACCACCCTTTGTACTTCACACAGCTAAAATCCAGTGAATGTAAGGGACAGCCCAGAGAAGGTAAATGTGGAATTTACTAAACTGGAAAGATCAAGTTTTTTTTTTTTTTTTTGTCAAAGCCTAATGCCCCATGCACATGATCGGACAGTCCGACAGCAAAACCGTGGATTTATTTCCGACGGATGTTGGCTCAAACTTGTCTTGCATACACACGGTCACACAAATGTTGTCAGAAATTAAGAACGCAGTGACGTACAACGTGTATGACAGGACTATAAAAAGGAAGTTCAATAGCCAGTGCATCATTCGTACTTGATTCCGAGCATGCGTGGAATTTTGTGCGTCGGACTTGTGTACACACGCTCGGAATTTCCGATAACAAGTTTTGTTGTCGGAAAATTTGAGAACCTGCTCTCAAACATTTGTGTGTGGAAATTCCGACAGCAAATTTTCAATGGAGCATACGCAACAAGCTCACATCGAACATTTCCCGTCGGAAATTCTGACCGTGTGTATGCGGCATTATTGAACAAGCTAAAATGCACACCATGACATGCATCAAAGTCAGAGTAAGGCTGGGTTCACACTATTGCGATTTGGATGCGGGATCACCGCATCCAATTTGCAATTGCAGGAGAATGTGACCAGCTCTCTATGGTTTTGGTGTTGTGCTTCATATAAAGTCCCACCATTCCCTTTTCCCCTTTCCCCTCTTTTTTCTACAGCTCTCTATGGAGCCGGTTCACAAATCTCTGATGCGGCTCCAGTGAGAATTTGCACAGGAGCCCTGTGCGTCTTTTGGTCTGTTTCCGGTCCGAATTCAGCCTAAAATTCAGGCTGAAATAGGAGCTGAGAGGGTGAACCAGGACGCACCGGACCCCTGTTGTGAGCCGCATCGGCATCCAGTGTGAACCAAGCCTAAGCCTTCTCAGTACAAGAGAGAAGCCTGTGGAAGAATAAAGGTAAGGCTAGAGTTCAGCTACAAATTGTACACTCCCCCAAATCTTTCTTTTTTCAGTTTTAGATAGCATAGTAAATGTACTCCTAGTGGGTTTTACTGCTACCCATTAGTCAGTTATGATAGGTTCATGATAGCCCATGCTCTAAAAGGCTCTGGGTGGCTTTTCAGAGGGTGACTAAGCAGTGGCTTTCAAGTATTTAGGAGGTGATCCTGCTATATATATGCTAATGATGTTTTGGTTGTTGCACTTCCTGGAGTTTATATTTGTATAAGCAGCACTCCTGACTTTTCTGAAAAATGGAATGCAGGTTCGTCTGTTTGTCCTACCAATCAGCAACACCATTTTAAAGTGTTACTAAACCCACAACAGTAAAATCAGTCTGTATATGCAGTAAAGCATGATTGTTATACTCGCTGTGGAACCTAAGGGGTTAATCCTCCACATTGTGTTAAAAGTCTGTTTGATCCTGTCTTCTCTGATCCTCCCCTTCTTCTACAGTCCCCAAACCATATTCTGATAGAACAAGAGCCCTAGGAGGCACTCTGTACATGCTATATTTGGTGTGTATTGCTAGAGTTTTTTTTTCTTTCCTTGGGAGGGTGCATGTGATCAGCACAGGGCCAATTAGCACTGTCCAGACAGAGGGTCAGGGATCCTGAAGCCTCATAGGACAATCTGAGTAGAATGTACACTCCTCCTACAAGCTTCAACCAGACACTGATAGAAGTCACAAAACTGTTCTAACTGCCGATGAGAAGAGAAAAGGTATTTAGCAGTTTATATTTACTAAAAAAAATGCCATGTTCTGTGATAGTGTGAGAGAACAGATATAGTGAATGCAGGGTCCTGGGTTTAGGGACACTTTAAGGGGATTATATGTCCAATGACTATACATGATATATTGATATGTCCAATTAATATAGATGATACATTGATACAGTATGTAAAATTAATATACACGATACATTGATATGTTCAATGAATATAGATTATACGTTGATATGTTTAATGACCATACATGATACATTGATATGTCCAATGAATATAGATGATACATTGATATGTTCATTAAATATAAACGATACATTGATATGTCCAATAAATATAAACGATACATTGATATGTCTAATGACTATACGTGATACATTGATATGGCCAATGAATATAAATGATACATTGATATGTCCAATGACCATATTGTCAGAAACCATGAACCAGACCGAGACAGAAGTACAGTATACACTTGTTTATTAATAAAAATAAAAAGGTAAATAGAGTAAGCGTAGTCAAACCATATGTGTTATCCATCAGGGTGTGTTACCGGCGCAAAACTCAAAATATATAACTCATCAATCTAGTTTGCTGCAATCATATAAACCTACCCAAAAATGGTAGAGTATAAATGATATAAAAGTGGATTGCGCTAACTTCTATGTGTGTTACCACTCCTGAAATATAAAATATTCAAAATATACAAAATGGGAAAAACTATACAAAATAGAAAAAATATCCTAGGCAGCGTGCTTTTCTATGTTGACTATTTTAGTATCAAAAATGTTCTTTCCCCACATGATAGTCCTAATTACAAGGATAACTTTAGTGAAGATATCTTAAGGTGTTACCAACCATTGTTTAAAGTGCTAGTGCTAAAAAAATTACAACAAAATTGAAAAACTGAAAACTAAAGATGTGCCAATATTACTTAGTGATCACTAAATTCCACATAGCAATATGTATGTGTACTGCACAGTGCAAAAAAATGTCCTCCACATATACGTATACACCACAGTACACTGGTTATCCTCAGTGAGTGATCACTTCTGTGCAATAGTAACGTTCCTCTTCAATATAATGTGCTTCTAATTCACCACTTATCGTGACTTCACCACAACCTAGTGCAATAGCCACTCACCAGATACGATAAGAATATGCACCTTTTGGTTCATTTAGGATAACCACTCCGTTTATGATGGATCCAATAGCAGCCTTTCCAAGCAGTATAATAATGCCTCTTGCTCTGTTTAGGCACTGTTGTGAGCAAACTCAGCCCATGGTAATAGATCTGACCAGTTGTTGTGATGGTCAGAAATATAGCAATGTAGGAATTGCTCCAAGGAATGATTGGCTCGTTCTGCAGCCCCATTAGACTGCAGGTGATACGCAGAGGAGAAAGCAAGCTGAATTCCCAGCTGTGCACAAAAGGCTCGCCAGAACCGGGACACAAACTGACTACCCCTGTCCGAGACAAATAACCTTGGGTAGCCCATGTAAGCGAAAGATCTCCCGAGCAAAAATGGAAGCCAGTTCCTTAGAAGTGGGCAACTTCTTAAGTGGAATACAATAACACATCTTTGAGAACAGGTCAACCACCATAAAGATAACTGTGTTGTCTTGGGAGTTGGGCAACTCCACAATGAAATTCATAGACAGGTGGGCCCAGGGCCTCTCTCCATTGGGTATGGGTTGTAGGAGGCCCACTGGAAGGTGTGGTGTAGTCTTATTCTGAGCACACATGGAACAGGCAGCTACGAAGTCAGTTACATCAGCACGTAGACTAGGCCACCAGAATTGTTGGTAAATGGCCCAAACGAGTTGATTCTTACCAGGATGGCCAGCTGCAATGGGAAAATGGTAAGTCTGGAGAACAGCAGTATGGAGACACTCTGGGACAAAGCAGCGGTCACGAGGTTTCTCAGGAGGAGCATCAACCTGAGCAGCAAGAATTTTGTCACCCAAAGGAGAAGTAAGACTGGTGCGAACTGTAGCCAGAATACAATCAGGAGGAATCATAGGAACCGAAACCGACTCCAACTTGGAAGTGGAGGAAAATTGTCGCAACAAGGCGTCAGCTCTTACATTCTTAGTACCGGGTAAGAATGAGGCAATGTAATTGAAACTTGACAAGAAAAGAGCCCATCACGCCCTTCTGGGAGAGAGGCGTTTAGCCTCAGAAAAGAATGTGAGATTCTTATGGTCAGTAAGAATGAGAACTGGCACAGTCGTACCTTTCAGGGCTAAAATGATTGCCAACAGCTCTCTGTCACCAATCTCGTAATTGCACTCGGCAGATGACAATTTCTTTGAAAAGTAGCCACAAGGATGCATAGGACTCTGAGGTAGGACGTTGAGACAGAAGGGCGCCAACACCAGTCTCAGAAGCATCAACCTCAAGGATGAAAGGTAACGTAGTATCAGGATGTGCCAACACAGGAGCAGAAACAAAGACAGCCTTGAGACTTTCAAAGGCCTTAATGGACTCCGGAGACCAACTCTGTGGGTTACCATTCTTTCTGGTCATATCGGTCAGGGGCTTGACCAGAGATGAGAAGTTACGAATAAACTTCCGATAATAGTTGGCAAAACCCAGGAAACGCTGCAGAGGACGTAACCACATGGGTCGAGGCCACTGTAGGATTGCCGAAAGTTTCTCTGGGTCCATCGAAAAACCAGCAGTGGAAATGACATAGCCCAGAAATTTAACCTGTTCCCAATGGAACTCACACTTCTCCAATTTACAATAGAGATTGTTCTCTCTTAATTTCTGAAGCACATGACAGACATCTGTGTGGTGGCTCTCCAGGGACTTGGAAAATATGAGGATATCATCGAGATAACACCACCACACATAACTGCAACAAATCTCGGAGGACATCATTAATAAATTCCTGGAAAACTGCTAGGGCGTTAAAAAGGCCAAAAGGCATTGTGAGATACTCGTAATGGCCTGTTCTGGTATTAAATACAGTTTTCCACTCATCGCCCTCCTTAATCCTCATGAGATTGTAAGCCCCTCTCAGATCAAGCTTAGTGAAAACTGTTGCTCCCTTGAGGCGGTCAAATAACTCTGTAATCAACGGGATCGGGTAGGCATTCTTAATCGTGAAATGATTGAGACCCCTATAATTAATACAAGGTCTCAGTTTACCGCTCCTCTTCTTCACAAAGAAGAAACTAGCACCAGCAGGAGACGAGGATTTGCGGATGAAACCCAGAGAAAGTGTGTCTGCAACATTATTCCTCCATGGCTTTATCCTTCAAGACCCACAGAGGGTAAACACGGCCACGAGGGCTAGTGGCACCAGGTTGAAGGTCAATTGCGCAATCATGCGGCTGGTGTGGAGGCAAACTACCAGCTTAAACTTTGTCAAAGACATCACTAAAATTACGGTACTCCTCTGGCAGGGAGGAGAGTGAAGAGGTACACAGGACCTTGACTACCTTCCGGAAGCATGTTTCACTGCATTGTGGTGACCAGGAGAGAACCTCAGCATGGAGCCAATCAAAAGAGGGGTTGTGCCTCTGTAACCAAGGATAACCAATAACCAGCGGAAACTTAGGAGAGGAAAGCACTTGGAATCGGATTTTCTCATGGTGAAGAGCCCCTACGGCCATGGACAACGGAACCGTCTGGGCAGGCTGTAGAGGTCTCCCATCAAGAGCCTCAATGGCAAGTGGAGTGTCATGCAGCTGCAGTGGAATCGAGTGCTTTGATACAAAGGCAGCATTAATGAACAGGCCTGCAGCCCCAGAGTTGATTAGAGCCTGTATCTCGATAGATGACTTCTGGATAACTGGGGACGCCACAACACCACCTAAGGTCTGTCCATGACAGGACCTCAAGGTTAGGGTGTTACCAGGAGGGGTAGGACAAGACTTCAAAAAGTGACCTGCCTGGCCACAATAAAGGCACAATCTCTCCCTCCTCCTAAAGGCTCTCTCTCATCCGCAGAGAGACGCGTGAAGCCCAAGTGCATGGGTTCATCTTCACTGACCGCCTCGGTACCAGGAGGCATGGGAGGTGAGGGAGGCACAGGTGGGACTGCAAAGCTCGGAGGCAAACGTACAGGAGGCTTCTGCAAGCACTCCTTAAAAGAAAGTCTTTCTCTGAGTCTGGAGTCAATGAGGATGGCAAACGAGATCAAGCTCTCCAGCTCAGTGGGTATATCTCAGGCTGCTATCTCATCCTTGCAGCCACGAGGGCCTCATTGTTCTAAGCAACCTCTGCTGCCAGAGTACAGAACTCAATGACGTAGTCGGCAACAGTTCTCGTACACTGTTTGATGGACATAAGGCACTTGGCAGCAGAAGCAGAGCATGCGGGAACATCAAATACCCTTAAAGGTATAATAAATAAAGGAGGCCACAAACTCAGGGTAACTCAAGACAACAGGTTTTTGCATCTCCCATAGAGGGTTAGCCCAGGCCAAGGCTCTCTCAGAAATCAAAGATATCACAAACCCTACTTTGCTTCTGTCCGTGGGAAACGCCTGGGGCAGCCTCTCAAAGTATATCTCAACTTGGTTGAGAAACCCTCTGCATTGAACTGGATCTCCCCCAAATCGCTGGGGAAGCGGGACGAAACCAGACATACCTCTTATAAAGGTAATACTCAAGGTGGGTACCTGCACAGAGACTGGAGCAGCAGCAGGGACGGCCTGCAACTGAGGTTGTACCGGAGCAGCCACAGTGGGGGATTCCAGGTGAGCTGTGCGACTCAGGAGCGTTTGTAACGCCATTGCAAACTGATCCATAAAGTGATCTTGTTCATCCAATCTGGAAAAAATATTACCAACAAGTGGATTGACTATCTTCTGAATTCATGGCCTTCACCTACTGTCAGAAACCATGAACCAGACCGAGACAGAAGTACAGTAAAATCACACTTGTTTATTAATAAAAATAAAAAAGTAAATAGAGTAAGCGTAGTCAAAGCATAGCCAGAGTTCAGTAACCGGATCGGGTAGTCAGCCAAGCCAGAGTTCAGTAACCAGATCGGGTAATCAGCCAGGCCAGAAGTCACGGATCCAAGTAGAGGAACAGCAAGCAGGATAAGGAGCCAGAAGGGATGTCGGCAAAGCCAGTCTTTAAACAGGAACGCAGGAGATGGTTTCTTGTGATATGACCAAGGTGAAGGCAGGAATGAAGTGAGCTGGAAATCTTTAAGTAGGCGGGACTGACGAGCAGATCCACAACAGCTGGTTAACTGTGGAGAGAGAAGAGAGCTGGCAATTAGCCGACAGCTGAGCGGCCAGCTCAGAGAAGGAAGGGCTAAGCCAGCCCTAACACATACTTGATACATGGATATGTCCAATGACTATAGATGATATATTGATATGCCCAATGAATATGAATGATACATTGATATGTCAAATGACCATACATGATACATTGATATGTTCAATGAATATACATGATACATTGATATGTCTAATGACTATACATGATACACTGATATGTGCAATGAATATAGATCATACGTTAGTCAAGTTGGGTGTATCTTGATACAGCAATGGGCGGGGATTACTGTATATCAGGAATGGGGATTACTGTATATCAGGAATGTGACCAGATATATCTGTAGTGATGTCTCGTTGTCTGTCTATACAGTCTTCAAAGTCAATCCATATTGTGTTTGGTTTCCTATACTGTAAGGAATAATGTATCACCTGTAGCCATTAGATATTAGAATTCACTTCAGAGTAACTTGCATGAGGTTTATGTGGCCACTGAACTCCTCGGTAAACCCCAATATCCATACCCTTTACAGCAGCAGGTACAGAATCTCAATTCTAATAACCTGATCATTTATCTCTTTTATATTTTCTAGGTAAAAGAAGCTGTGCTGGTGAGACATTGGTCAAAACGGAATTGTTTATGTTCTTTGTGAGGCTTCTACAAAACTTCACTTTCCAGGCTCCTCCTGGGACAAAGTTGGACCTGAAATCAGGAGTTGGGTTCACCCGGTGTCCTATCATTCATAACATTTGTGCTGTGCCCCGTGTGTGATACTGGATCATGAACTTGTGAAACAAATGACTTTATATTTATCTGGAATCACCAGACCATTCATGAAATGAAGATGAACCACAACATGTTTTCCTAGTCTGTGCACAATTAGGAGTATATGTACAGGATTACTAAATTTATAAATTAAAGTATATATGGCAATTTACAGGGTCTTTGATGTGTTTTCTATTTTCAGTTTTTTTCTTTATTTTCCCCTGGTGATCCTGCGAGAAACATACTTGCTGTCCTAGGGTGACAAGACTCTCTCCCTGTTTTGTATCTATGGAAGAGCAGCAATGTCACCCTAGGACAGGAAGTAATTATAGAAATCTGAGTAAGGTTTGGGACTTTTTTTGTACTTTTTTGTGTTAATGACCACTGAGCCAACAAGTTATATATAAAATCATTTGTACATAATTTTATTTAGAACATTCTACAATTCTTAAAAGAAAGGGGTTTATTCCATAAAAAACTAGTTAACAAACTGCTTGTCCAGGGTGATGTAATCCTGGATTCAAGATCCAGTTTTGTGTATTTCATCCAACGCGTTTCGCAGCTTGACCTGCTTCGTCGGGGCCTCAGATCCTGTCAAATACTGTAACAGCATGTACAAGATATGACAATTAATGTTTCATGTAGCAAAATCACAAATTAATTTCTTAACACACAGCATCATCTTTTGTTTTCAGAAAAAATGTACATATATTTTCTACATTCATTGTGACATTCCACATAACGGGGCAAATGATATTTCATGGTATAGATCATTATATTGTAAAAGGTGTATATATATATATCACAAAATTACTTGTATAGTATTACATCAGAGAGTGGTGGCAAGTAGCCTGGAGAGCCCATGGGGAACATAACCCCAAAAAGGAAACACACATATAGGAGCAAGGACAATACCATATATCTGGATGTTGGAAATATATACTGTACTGTTATAGTGCACCACAGGGGACATAGGAAAATAAAAAAAAGGAGAAAGTGGAAAATGGGGTAAGAGGAAAAGAAAAGAAAAGAAAAGGGGGGAGAGGAGAGAGGCAACCCAGAGAAGGACGGCAATATAAATTATATTAACATAGTAAATTTTAATACAAATTATTGCAATAAAAGGTTGTTAAAACCATGTATTCATGTGACATAGAACAATATACGTCATGTATTAGAAAGCCATCGTGTCTTTGCCAAATGGTTCCAAGAGGTTGACGCGTTTCACATAATTGCTTCCTCAGGACCTTATTAACTTGGCAGCAAAGAAAATGGCCGATACAAAAAAAAGTTACAATAATCAATACTTAACATACAGTGGGGATGGAAAGTATTCAGACCCCCTAACATTTTTCACTCTTTGTTATATTGCAGCCATTTGCTAAAATCATTTAAGTTTATTTTTTTCCTCATTAATGTACACACAGCACCCCATATTGACAAAAAACACAGAATTGTTGACATTTTTGCAGATTTATTATAAAAGAAAAACTGAAATATCACATGGTCCTAAGTATTCAGACCCTTTGCTCAGTATTTAGTAGAAGCACCCTTTTGATCTAATACAGCCATGAGTCTTTTTGGGAAAGATGCATCAAGTTTTTCACACCTGGATTTGGGGATCCTCTGCCATTCCTCCTTGAGAACCTCTCTAGTTCTGTCAGGTTGGATGGTAAACGATGGTGGACAGCCATTTTTAGGTCTCTCCAGAGATGCTCAATTGGGTTTAAGTCAGGGCTCTGGCTGGGCCATTCAAAAATTAGTCATGGAGTTGTTGTGAAGTCACTACTTTGTTATTTTAGCTGTGTGTTTAGGGTCATTGTCTTGTTGGAAGGTAAACCCTTAGCCCAGTCTGAGGTCCTGAGAACTCTGGAGAAGGTTTTCGTCCAGGATATCCCTGTACTTGACCGCATTCATCTTTCCCTCGATTGCAACCAGTCGTCCTGTCCCTGCAGCTGAAAAACACCCCCACAGCATGATGCTGCCACCACCATGCTTCACTGTTGGGACTGTATTGGACAGGTGATGAGCAGTGCCTGGTTTTCGCCACACATACCGCTTAGAATTAAAGCCAAAAAGTTCTATCTTGGTCTCATCAGACCAGAGAATCTTATTTCTCACCATCTTGGAGTCCTTCAGGTGTTTTTTAGCAAACTCCAGGCGGGCTTTCATGAATCTTGCACTGAGGAGAGACTTCCGTCGGGCCACTCTGCCATAAAGCCCCGACTGGTGGAGGGCTGCAGTAATGGTTGACTTTCTACAACTTTCGCCAATCTCCCAACTGCATCTCTGGAGCTCAGCCACAGGGATCTTTGGGTTCTTCTTTACCTCTCTCACCAAGGCTCTTCTCCCCCGATAGCTCTAGGAAGGGATCTAGTCGTCCCAAACGTCTTCCATTTAAGGATTATGGAGGCCACTATGCTCTTAGGAACCTTAAGTGCAGCAGAACTTTTTTTGTAACCTTGGCCAGATCTGTGCCTTGCCACAATTCTGTCTCTGAGCTCTTCAGGCAGTTCTTTTGACCTCATGATTCTCATTTGACATGAGCTGTAAGGTCTTATATAGACAGGTGTGTGGCTTTCCTAATCAAGTCCAATCAGTATAATCAAACACAGCTGGACTCAAATGAAGGTGCAGAACCATCTCAAGGATGATCAGAAGAAATGGACAGCACCTGAGTTAAATATATGAGTGTCACAGCAAAGGGTCTGAATACTTAGGACCATGTGATATTTCAGTTTTTCTTTTTTAATTAATCTGCAAAAATGTCAACAATTCTGTGTTTTTCTGTCAATATGGGGTGTTGTGTGTACATTAATGAGGAAAAAAAATGAACTTAAATGATTTTAGCAAATGGCTGCAATATAACAAAGAGTGAAAAATTTAAGGGGATCTGAATACTTTCCGTCCCCTATGTCAGAAAATCCAAACAGCATGCTGCATCTCGTGTGTCAACTTACATATCGTCACAGGAGTGTTACACAAGGATGGTGGATCATATAATGCAGACAAAATATGTTGTGTGGGACAGTAGAATAGCATGCACAAATAAAGCGCTATATATAGGGAAATAAGACAAATAAGCAATTAATCACAATAGTCACCTAATTATATACTGTAATGCCGCGTACACACGATCGGACTTCTCGTCGGAAAAAGATATGACGGCTTTTCCGACGGGATTCTGCTCAAGTTTGCCTTGCATACACACGGTCACGCAAAAGTTTGTAGAACTTACGACCGTCAAGAATGCAGTGACGTACAACACTGCGACAAGCTGAGAAAATTAAGTTCAATGCTTCCGAGCATGCGTAGGAATTTTGCGCGTTGGAATTGCCACAGACGATCGCATTTTTGGATAGGAACTTTTCCCGACCGAAAAATTGAGAACATGCTCTCAATCTTTTGGCTGGAATTCGCCCAGCAAAAGTCCAATATAGCATACATACGGTCGCATTTTCTGTCGAAAAAGTCTCATTGGTCTTTTGGGGGCCGAACTTCCGATCGTGTGTACGCGGCATAATAGTATCCCGCTAGTTGAAGGACTTACTTGTCTAAAAAATAATGTAGAAAAAGACGCGAGAAGAAGGCAGTACCCAAGATGTCTGCACTGGTTTTCAAAATAAAAGTTGAATTAAATTGGAACACTGTAAAGGATTTGTAAATCCTTCAGATCGATACAGTAAGTAAAACTTACACTTATCCATGTGTATTATGAATGGTGCTGCGCTGTTTTTAGACTGTAGTATAACCTATATGCCACAGCAGGTTGTACAATAAAAGGTACTACTAGAATTGTGCACAGGATGGCAGTAGAAACATAACATAAACAAAGCCTTCAAACTGCAACTGTGATGAATGATATCCAAAGCGAATGAAGAATCTACATGGCAAGTAATGAGTGATAAAGCAATCAGTGCTCATAAACATCAACATCTCAATAATATAGTGGGAAATTTAATGTCTCTAACTAATCCTGGGATAGCAGGTGTGAGGGGTGAAAAGTGGTGCTCCAATCTTAACCATGCAGACTATGAAATAAATAACAGGTGTCTCTTCCTTCCATGCAGTGACACCTCTATGTGAAGTGGCCTCTCACCTTACTGCTGTAAGGTAACAGCATGGGAAAAATCAATAATTCCAATATCCTCTGTAGGTCTTTGCATGGATAGCTGGTGGCTTCTTTATGCTCTCTGTTTCTTTTAAAGGTCCTCCTCCCCTTAATCCAGAGATCAGTACTTGGTGGTGGATGGTGGCTCCTCTATACTGGGCTTTCACACTCGCCCCGAGCGGGATGCAGACGGAAGGGGAATGCCCAATAGTGTGGTATGTATTGTGAAATGTATTATTAAAATCAACATAAATGACACTCACATTGAGCAAGATAAGACACAGGGGTTGATTTACTAAAGGGAAAAAGACTGTGCACTTTGCAAAGTGCAGTTGCCCTCTGCAAGAGCAGTTGCTCCAGAGCTTAGTAAATGAGCAGAAGCTCTGCTGACTTCCATCATCCAATCACGTGCAAGCAAAAATGCTGTTTTTTTTTATTTTCCTTGCACAGGATTGGGTACTCTTTGCAAAGTCAAGCCTTACCTCATTTACTAAGCTCTGGAGCAATTGCACCTGCAGAGGGCAACTGCACTCTGCAAAGTGCACAGTCTATTTGCCTTTAGTAAATCAACCCCACAGTGTGACATCCACGAGCGCCGAGCTCCCACGTCACTTCAGGTGTGCCTGTCAGCCAATCCTGATGCGTATCATCATGGGTCATGTGACTTCATCGCGCTGCTAAATGAAGCAGATTGTGGAGAATAATTGAAAAAAAAATGGCTATTACACTTATTCCTGCCATACCTCTTACATAGAAAAGGTATGTAGTGGAAGTGAAAAAAGGAATTTGTATTCAAATGGTTTTGCCTCTATTGGTGAGATGTATCGTGTGTCCTCCCTGAAATCTGCTCCAATACTGCTGGCAGGCTTCAAACCTCTGCCAGGTGAGGTCAACTATATGTGAGGTTGGTTTAATTGAGGGGGGGTTCTAGGACAGGAAGTGTGTTAGGAATACAGAACATTTTTTCTCTCTTCATGCGATGACACAAGGAGGAGGTGTTCTGCAGTCCACAAAGATGTAGCAAGGTCCCGGGGCCCAAAAAGCCTAATGGTGACCTCAAGGGTTAGGGCTCCTGCCTTGTAGAGTGGGTTATCAGGCATGGTTGGTATGATGCAAGAAGAATGATGGGCGCCAGTCACTTTTTGAATGCCAATAAGAGATTTGATGTCTTTTAACAGAACTGGGGGAGAGAGGGTTAGGGCCAGGACACCCCTGAGTACATGCAATGGCAATTGGCAGACTCCGAGACTTCTATAGGTAGACAGCTATACAGTGGAAGGCCTGAAAGTCGTATAACACTTCTGTATAGGTAGGACCGCTGTCTCCTAAGGCAACTAATCTTGTAACAGTCACTAACAGTAGTTATCCATAACTCTTGGTAACATGGAACTGTCCTTTTACTTATCTCACAGTATCCCACTGTATATCTTCACTCACTGAGCTCCCAGGCTTTCACTAGACTTCCAGATCCCAGTCAACACTGGATCCTCTGAACTCTACCACAGCTATTCCGCTGTATAATCCTCAAGCATCACCCCCGCTATCCTGCTGGGTCCCTGGCTTGGCACCTGCTGATGCTTTCCCACTTCTTCCCCGTTCCCGGCTGGTGAGAAGGCTGCTCTGGTACTTGCTTCAGCTTACAGTAGTCTACGGTAACAAGGTGGACGGTCCCTTAGTGGTGACAGCATCCCCTCTACCTTCGACCACAACTGGTTCTCCACAATTAGTAAACCTTCTCAACTCCGTTGGACTCCAATCCTGCAGTCCCAACTCTACACTGCTTCTCCTGCTCCTGGATAGGCCTCAGGCAGCCCAGCAGACAGGTGTCCCTGGGATAGGCTTCCGGCCTAGCAGCCCAGGACAACATAACACATGTCCACCCAGGCAGCCATCCAGGTGGCACAGAACCCCAATCACATGACTCCACCCAAATAAATAGGCTCTCCCAGCGGGCCAAGTGGCTTGAAGAGACCCTTGCCCATTGGCTGAGACACCCCATTCATCCATATAAGAAGATGTCTGCTGCTGCCTTTGTGTTCTGTCAGATTAGGAAACCTATTGGAATGCATAGCGGCCATGTTGGAAAGCATGGCGCATGCGCAGTAAGCATTTTTTGCTCAGAACGTCACTTCTGTTACATCTTCTGATGGGTAGTGGCATTCTGTCAGTTCACCTTCCTTCTGAACTACAGAGGTGCACAGAGATGGAGTTTCAGGAGGCGGAGTCGGTACAGGAATCCCTAATTGTAGGGAGCAAGATACCATAGGATATGTAGTCGTTAGAAATGGAGGGGAAGCTGCAAAACATGCTGGGAATCCAGGAAGTTTTGGAAAGAAACAGCCAGCAGATAGGCAGAACTCAAAACACGAAAGGAGATTATTCAAGTAAGTTTATACTAGATTGTCAAATATAAATACTGTTTGAATTGTTATTACAATATTGATGTTATAAAAAGAAAGTGTATGCTGTGACCATAAAACTCTTAATGTGAGCTCCGGTATAGTACAGAAAAATGCAGACATGCTACATTTTCCAAACCTCATATATCCCTTGTGGTGTGAATGGTACACATAGAAAACAATTGTTGTCTATGTGTCCTCGTGCAGACCTGCACTGAACAGACCCACAAAAATGCAGGTCTTGGGCACATAATGTAAAGTTATAATATAGTATCTTTTTATGCAAACACTCTAAAACTGCAAATTAAAAAGTGTATACATACATTCTTGCAAATCTTAGTTACTTTTTGCTTCATCCATATTTTTCCACTACCCAACAACTTAAGGGAGCACTTTTATATTGACTACCAATGTAGGGTGTCATTTCTTAAGTGACCACCTATGTATTGGGGCAAGTTTCCGTTGACCATTAGTGTAAAGAGATATTTCTCCACTGACCACCCATGTAAAAGGGCATTTCTGCACTGACCACCAGCATAAAGGAACACCTTTTTACTGACTTCCAATGTAATGCCGTGTACACACGGGCGGACTTTTCGACCGGACTGGTCCGACGGGACGAATCCGTTGGACAATTGACCGTGTGTGGGCTCCATCAGACCTGCAGCAGACTTTTTCGGTCGACAGACTTTAGATTTGGAACATGTTTCAAATCTACGGTCGTACGTCATCACGTATGAATCATTCGGACTTTGGTGTGATCGTGTGTAGGCAAGTCCGTTAGTTCGAAAGTCCGTCGAAAGTTTGTCGGAAAGACTGTCGGACCTTTGATGCCAAAAAGTCCACCCGTGTGTCCATGACATAAGTGATCATCTGTATTGGGGTAAGTTTTCATTGACCATCCATGTAAGGGGCATTTCTCCACTTATCACCAATGTACTGTAAAGGGGTCTACTGAACACCATTGTAAAGTGACATTTCACCACTGACCACCAATGTAAGGGAGCATTTCTCAACTGACTACCAGCATAAGGGGGCACTTTTTTTACTAACTACCAGCATAAGGGGGTACTTTTTTTTACTAACTACCAGCATAAGGGGGTACTTTTTTACTAACTCCCAATATAAGGGGTCATTTCTTGGGTGACCACTTGTATTTTGGTAAGACTCCATTGCCCTCTAATGTAAGTGGCATTTCTCTACTCACCGCCAATGAAAAGAGGCATTTCTCCACTGACCACCAATGAAAGGGGGTACTTCTCTGCCGAACACCAACGTATGGGGATATTTTTTGACAGACCGCCATCATAATGGAGCACTTCTCCACCGACCACCACCATAAGAGAGCACTTTTTAAAGACTACCAATGCAAGGAGTCATTTCATGTATGATCACCTCTGAATTGGAACAGGTCTCCATCACCCACCAGTGTAAGGGGGCATTTCTCAACTAACCGACAAACCCATTTTCACATTTTTTTCATTATTATTTGCATCTCAGTGCTACTGGTCTCCTCCAGCCTCTTTTAGCCACTTCCTATGGTCATGCACTTGCTCCAGACAGTTTACTGATAGTAAGCACAGTGAACCATGCCTACCCAATGTGTGTCAGAACTACCAATAGATGTCTTCATGGGGGTAGCATGTGACCCAGTGACAATACAGCAGCATTTATGTTGTATAGGTTTCTCATTGGCTGTAACTTTGGACTTCCCTGCCGAGAATGTGTCCTTTTGCTCTACTACAGGTTATACACATATTTCCTTATCAGTTCACATACATTGAAGTGGAGTCATTGAGGGCGTATATTGTGGGTTACCTGGAGGTTGAAGTGTGTCTCACCGGTAGCATTAAGGTAAGACTCTTACAACACTCATGTCATTTAGACTTTTACTTTATTTTTTATGTTTTTTTATGTGTTCACTCTATCATTTTACGACGACCAATAGGGATGAATGAACTGATCCATGCAGGTCAAGGCAGATCCAAAATGAGCAGGTTTGCAGAGAGAGTGGACATTTGTGAATAATTGCTGATCTGATGTTTTTTCTTGAGGCTGTGTCTACATTTCTGTCATATGGGACGGTAAGGCCCTGTTTGCACGTTTGTTTTTTTACGTGCGCTTTAGGTGCAGCGTGCTAAAATAAAACTCCTGCATGCTGCATTTTTGACAACTTTGTTGTGCTTTCATCAAAATGCGCATTCTATAGAGTCCAATACTGTAGTAGTGCGCCTAAAACGCATGTAAAACACACCTAAAACGCAATGCTCCAAAAACACAGCACACAGGTGTGAACCGTCCCTAAGGGCCCTTGCACACGGACGCCAAAAGCTCCAATGTTTTTAGGCATTCAGGACTTTTTTTTAATGATCTTAATGCAGCCCATTGGTTTATTATTATTATACAGGATTTATATAGCGCCGACAGTTTACGCAGCGCAGCGGTTTCAATGGGACTGTACACACAGGTGCATACATATCAGTACAGAAAAAAATACAAATATCTGTATTACTAGTCAGTATTTAACTCATGCAAATACACTATATATCAAAAGTATTGGGACACCTGCCTTTACATACACATGAGCTTTAATGTCTCCCAGTCTGAGTCTGTAGGGTTCAAAGTTTAGTTGGCTCACCCTTTGCAGCTATAACAGCTTTACCTTTTCTGGGAAGGCTGTCCACAAGGTTTAGGAGTGTGTCTATGGGAATGTTTGGCCATTCTTCCAGAAGCTCATTTGTGAGGTCAGGCACTGATGTTGGACGAGAAGACCAGGCTGGCAGTCTCCGCTCAAAGTTATTCCAAAGGTGTTCTATTGGGCTGAGGTCAGGACTCTGTGCAGGCCAGTCAAGTTTCTCCACCCTAAACTTGCTCATCCATACCTTTATGGACCTTGATTTGTGCACTGGTGCTCAGTCATGTTGGAACAGGAAGGGGTCATCCCCAAACTGTTCCCACAAAGTTAGTATGCTGACGCCTTAAGAGTTCCCATCACTGGAACTAAGGGGCCAAGCCCAACCCCTGAAAAACAACCCCACACCATAATCACCCCTCCACCAAGTGATTTGGACCAGTGCACAAAGCAAGACATGGATGAGCAAGTTTGGGGTGGAGGAATTTGACTGGCCTGCACAGAGTCCTGACCACAACCCGAAAGAACACCTTTGGGATGAATTAGAGTGGAGATTGCAAGCCAGGTCTTCTCGTCCAACATCAGTTTCTGTTATAACATTTTGCAAATAAGTAATTTTTCTCCTTCACTGATGTGCACTGATAGGCTGTACTGTCAGGTGGCACTGATGAGGCTGCAGTCATATGGGACACTGATTGGCACTGATAGGTGGCACTGATATGGGACACTGATGGGCACTGATGAGGCGGCACTGATATGAGACACTGATGGGCACTGATAGGTGGCACTGATGAGGCGGCACTGATATGGGACACTGATTGGCACTGATAGGTGGCACTGAAATGGGACGCTGATTGGGACTAATAGGTGGTACTGATGAGGCGGCACTGATATGGGGCACTAACTGGCACTGATGGGCACTAATGAGGAGTCACTTATGAGGCTGCACTGATATGGAACACTGATTGGCACTGATAGGTGGTACTGATTAGGCGGCACTGATGAGTCTGCCCCTGATATAGGGCACTAGTTGGCACTGATAGGTGGCACTGATGGGCACTGATGAGGAGACACTGATGAGGCTGCACTGATATAGGGCACTAGTTGGCACTGATGGGCACTGATGAGGAGATACTGATGAGGCTGCTCTGATTGGCACTGATAGGTGGCACTGATGGGCAGCATTGAAGGCACTGATGGAGCTGCACTGATGATCCATGCCCTAATTATCTGTGTGCATGTCCCCTGTCAGAATTGCCAGTTACAGGCTCTCCTCATCTCATGCTGTGACAGCGCGTGAGGAAAGTACTGCCAATAACCAGCAATTCTATTTATACTGATCACGTGGTAAAGGGCCGCTGTGATTGGCCCTTTACCATGATCACAGACTGTTCCAGATGCACACCGCCAATAGGCGCAGGAGGAGCATGGCTCCGGGAAAATGTCCATGGCACCCTACCGGAACAACAAAGTCACACTATAGCTGCCTTTCGGCTATCGCACGGTTAGGAAGTGGTTAAATAAAGTAAATTTTAAAAAATGCAGGAGCATGTAAAATGCACATCAACGCATGTAAAAAATGCAACACAACGCCCATGCATAAATGCATGCAGTGTGGTGTAAATATACCCTAAATGAGCCCTAAGACCTAGTTCACCCCTTTGTGTTTTAATGTGAATTGCACAAAAACACATGTGCATCATAGAAATACATTGAATCCTATACAGGAACATCTAAACGCAAGTAGTGCATGCCACATTTTTTCAGCACTGGGCGAATGTAAAGCAACGCGCTGGTGTGAACTGTATTTATAAGGAAACAATCACTTTTTGGTTGCCATGTGTTGGGAATGCGATCACAAACACACCCCGGCAGATCTGGTGAATGCCCTAAAAAATTGCACAGCAAATGTACCATATACGTACCACATCTGGGAGGCCTAAAAGTTGATTATACTTCCCAGGTGACCTGTGTTTAGAAAACTTAAGGATTGCCAGTGTGCATGAGGCCTAGTGGTGGCCCTCCATGTTTTGCTTTTTATTATCTAATTAATTCAATCAGATTTAATCACAGGAAAGGACAACAAATGATCAATCATTTGGCATGATTCCTCAGCACTGAGATACCTTGTTCCTGAATACCACCATATTTTGATGGCACAGATTATGAAATTGAATGGTAGAAACAGTGATGCGATCAATATTGATCATATATTAACTATCGATCAATATCCACTTCCTGATTTGTGGCATATCAATCGAATAGCTTAACAAAAAAGCATGAACTACATTATCATCACAAGGTGATACTGTGGATACACAAGTGACAGTGTGCCAATGTCCCGATATTGTTTGGAAGAAATTAGAGTAGAAATATGGACTTTATAGGCACACGTGTATATTAGGTAAAAAATTTAATGTTTTTAACCACTTCAGCCCCGGAAGATTTGGCTTCTGAATGACCAGGCCATATTTTGCGATTCGGCACTGCGTCGTTTTAACTGACAATTGCATGGTCATGAGATGCTGTACCCAAATAAAATTGACATCCTTTTTTTCCCACAAATAAAGCTTTCTTTTGGTGGTATTTGATCGCCTCTGTGGTTTTTATTTTTTGCGCTATAAACAAAAAAATAGCGTCAATTTTGAAAAAAAGCGCAATATTTTTTACTTTTTGCTATAATAAATATCCCCAGAAAATATATAAAAAAAACTAATTTATTTTCCTCAGTTTAGGCCAATATGTATTCTTCTACATATTTTTTGGTAAAAAAAATTATAATAAGCATATACTGTTTGGTTTGCGCAAAAGTTATAGCGTCTACAAAATAGGGGATAGTTTTATGGCATTTTTATTATAATTTTTTTTTTTTACTAGCAATGGCAGCGATCTGCAATTTTTAATCGGGACTGCGACATAATGGCGGACACATTGGACACTTTTGACACATGTTTGGGACCATTGGCATTTATACAGCGATCAGTGCTATAAAAATGCACTGATTACTGTAAAAATGTCACTGGCAGGGAAGGGGTTAACACTAGGGGGCGGTCAAGGGGTTAACTGTGTTCCCTAGTGTGTGTTTCTAACTGTAGGGGGAGGGGACTGACCTAGAGGAAGTGACGGATCGTGGTTCCTAGCTAATAGGAACTCACGATCTGTAAGGCCTCTCCTCACAGAACAGGGATTTGTGTGTTTACACACACTCGTCCCAGTTCTGCCTCTCCTGCCCGCGATCGCTCGTGGCCGGCGGTTATCGTGACCGTCAGCCACGAGCATCGGCACCCCTGCTCGCCTGCTATCCCGATCCTGCGAGCCGACGTATAGCTACGACGGCTCGCGGGATCGTGCCGACCTGCTGCAGTAAAATGACGGCGGCTGGTCGCCAAGCGGTTAATAGGATAAAGTTAAAACCATTATATACAAACACATTAAAAAAAACATATGATTGAGTGACCTCAAGGACTCTCATAACACCTCTAATTTATATATATATATATATATATATATATATATATATATATATATATATATATATATACCACATGTAACACAGACAAAGGTTTGGAGAGCGTAGAAAAGGTATTATAGGAATGCATCAAAATATCCAGAAAAAACATGATTATATAGTGACTATGATTTTTTTATTTATATACAATCATGTTTTTTTCTGGATTTTTTTAATGTATTCTTATAATAATAATAATAATATTCCTACATGTCTATTAGATGCGCAAGCTCCTGAAGAAGCGCACCAATGCGCGTAACATGTAGAGCGATTTTCTGAGCGACCTCCGAACGCGACTCAACCTCTTCATGTATCTAAACAACCGTTTATATCATTCTATGCGCTCCAAACCTTTGTGTTTGTTACATGTGGCATATATATATATATATATATATATATATATATATATATATATATATATATATATTTATATGTATTAGAGGGTTTATATATAATGGTTTTAACTTTATCCTATTAAGAACGTTCAATTTTTTTACCTAATATACACGTGTGCCTATAAAGTCCATGTCTCTACTCTAATTTCTTCCAATCGAATAGCTTGTTGACTAATCAATCAGAAGCGATAGATCGGAAAATAAATTGATAACAGTTGTATGCAGACAGAAGACTGAGCAGTACACGCACTACAATGACGTGGGAGGAGGGAGGGGGAGAACAGCTGCTGAATCCAGCACACAGAGGGCCTCTAACATGCCGGAAGTGCCAGATTCCTAGAAAACCTTGAATGATTGTAGAAAAAAAAGAAAGGAAAGTCGTTTGGATGAACACACTGACAGAGACGTGAGTACACAACATACACTACTACTGCGAACTGCAGATCATAGATTTAATAACAGCATGCAATGCCAAGTTGCAGTTTCTAGAGTGAGCAAGATACTTTCCCATATTAAAAGTGATATAGACTCGCCCCTGTACAAAGTAGTATTAGGCGCTCATGTAGAGCACACAGATAAAGGCAAGGTTCACCTCTTCCAGAATATAGCCCATGCAGTCAAGGGGCCCCTATAGATATAGGAAAAACTGCTCAGCTTTGTAAGTATTCACACCTGAACCGGTGAACAGGAACGCACCGGACCCCATGCTGGGAACCACGGCCGCACATATGTGAACCCGGCCTGAAACAATGAAATGAGCATAGGGTGTGCGTGTGTACTGTATGTAAACAATTGCATATTTTGTGTAAATATTGCAACTACCACCCTTTGAGGCAGTGTAACGACATATTCGGCGACCCATCGCAGTTTGCTACGGAAGTGACGTTCTGTCGCCGCCATCTTGCTACACCCCACACTCATCCACAGTAAGGATACACTAAGAAGGGGGAAGCGGACATGTTTTTGCACCCACCGGAGTTTTGCATTTTACACATATTTATAACAGTAAAGTCACTATATATAATGAAATACAGGACTTACAACTCCGTCTGACTACTTAGATCTTGAATTTTAAAAGCAGCGGCAAGCCTGCTCATATCACAGGTTTGCTAATCTGACAGAAGTTCGCTGCTTTTAAAATTCAACATCTAAGCAGTCACACGGAGTTCTAAGTCCTGTATTGCACTATAGAAACTCACTTTACTGTTATAAATACGTGTAAAATGAAAAACTCCGGTGGGTGTAACAACATGTCCGCTGTCCCCTTCTTAGTGTATCCTTACTGTGGAGGAGTGTGGGGTGTAGCAAGATGGCGGCGACGGAACCTCACTTCCATCGCAAACTGCGATGGATCGCCAAATGTCGTTACACTGGTTCACACAGGGGCAGCCCAACTTGCAGCGCAACTTTGCAAGGCGATCTGCACACGACTTCTGTATAGAAGTCAATGCAAGTCGCCCTGAAGTCATCCCAAAGTAGTAAAGGAACCTTTTTCTAAGTCGGAGCGACTTGAGTCGTTCCTATTAGAACGGTTCCATAGTACAGAATGGAGTGCGACTTGTCAGGCGGCTATGTCGCCTGACAAGTCGCCCCTGTGTGACCCGGCACTTTAATTCTATAAGATCTCTAAATTCAGAAAGCATATATTGTTCTGGGAGTATTCAGTCATTTTATAGCAAAAATGCTAATTTTTTTACAAAATGAAACATTTTCTCCATAGAGGAAGTAGTTACTTGGCAAAGTCACCATGCCATTGTTCAGTTTAATCTGTAGCTGCTTAACCTTTGCTCCTTCAATTTTCTGGAGAGCAGCACTGGCAGCAAGTCCTGGAGCATGGAGTGGGACCAACAATTACTAAAAAAAGAGAAATCATGCTCCGAGGTTTAATAAACTACTGCATAAAACAAAACAATATCTCCTTTAATGAATTGATAAATTGATCATCTTATTTTTTTATCCCAACCAGACCTTACTGGCACAATGCAGATTGCTGATCCAGTTACATTTTTTCTATCAATCATCCTCTGTGTATTGCTGGCCATTGCCTTATTTGGATGGAAAAGAAGGACCCCCAACTTTCCTCCTGGACCCACTCCTTTACCAATCATTGGAAATATGCACATCCTGGACTCGGAGCAGCCATATAAAACCATGCATGAGGTAATGCTAAATTCCACAAAAGATGCAGAAATAATGTATAGGTAGAATCCCGAAGTATAAAACTAAAAAGAAGAGATGTGACCTGACACAACAGCAGTGACAAGCCTCCATCCCTAATATACATCTATGCAAAAAAGAGAAGAATGATGGGATTTTAATTGAGGCGTGTCACTGCAAAAGTTAGTACATAGAGTATAACATTTATCTTACGATCAAAATTGAACAAGCCAAAATCTTGAAAAACATGATACAATTTTTAAATAGTAATAAGACCATATGCAAAAGAGCTGACACATAAAAATACAAATACACGTGATTGGTAAGATAAATTCATATAATACATAATCATATATAAACAGGCAGATACGTAATAGATACGCAATAGATGTCTTGGCAGCCTAAAAACTATGCATTTTGTGGATCCTGTCCACTCATCAGGAGTATGATGCAAGAATTAACTATAAGTACAGGTAGATAAACCAAAAATAATATATAATCAATTAATATATAATAGTAAATAATAATAGTAAATAATATCCTTTGAAGGGGAGAATTGTTTTTTCTTTAAAGGGGCATGGGATCTGATACTTACAAGTCAGCTCAAAAAAGTTTGACCCAGCTTCTAGAAGGGAGAGATGATGGGGGGCCTCAGATAACAGTGTCTGACCTGAGGCTGAGGCAGGAAACCCCATCAAGATCAAGGAAACAGCCAGGTTACCATGGTACAGTCCATAAAAGTTGTGAAATATGTGAACACATCTAACCACACTGATCTTCAAAAAATACAAGTGAGTGTGAGTGTGAGTGTGGAAGAACAAAAAATAATATGAATACTGAATGATCCACCTATGCACCTCCATGAGGGAACTGCAAAGAATGTGGAAATGGGCAAAAATTGTGTATAAATCGTGTATAAAATCAAAAAAGGTGCACACAAAAAAAAATAAAAAATAATAAAAATATAAAAGGTGCTAAAAAAAAAAACAACACAATTATTTGTGGGTGAACCCTTTCTCACTTTTTCAAAACTAAGAAGAAAATTTGGCTTGACATATACTGTATCAAATGCATATTCAATGACCCTACTAAGTGAATAAAAGCTAATGTAAGAAAGATAAACCCCCCAACAATAACTGAATGGCTGTAACGCGTTAGCAAAACTGCAGAAATTGAGTACTGAGTACATCAGGCCTGTGAGACCCCCACCAAATTCTGTAAAACCTGGGCATGCTGGCGGAACTTTACAGAATCGGCTGAATACTTCAGGCTTATGCAACTTTAAAATCCTAATAGCTGATGGGAGTCTGACCCATTAGAGAAGAAGAAAACAAGAGAAAAAAGAGCTCAAACCGTAGACTACAGGACTGTTTAACCTCCCTTAACTCCCTTTTCCTGTTACACCGGCCCTCACCACTATACTCATCATACCAGATGAACACTGTACATATGGAATAATGCCCCAATAGCACCATTATTATAACACACCCAATGGCAAGAGATCCAAGTCCTGACCACCTGACCAATACCAACCTTGCCCACCCCTCCCTCTTTTTTTTCCCTATTACACCCTCCCTCCAATTTGGAAGGACCTTTACATGCTTTGACAGACCCATGATTGTCGTTTCACCCACAGGACTAGGTTTAGTCCCTCCCCAAGAAGGATTGTTTGATATTATACAACTCTTGGTGTATTTGAGCCACTTACTGAAACACCCTTACCTGTTTTAACCACTCCAGACGACATTCTGCATTATGTTTGAAGTATTCTATATTTTGCCATTAACTACTGTTGATACTCTTTAACAATAAATATGATTGTATCATCTTTATGCTTGTATTTTAAAAACCTTTGATAAAATTATTAGAAACAATGTACATTCATTATACTATTTACATTTGGTCTAATTGCAGCTCTCTAAGAAGTATGGTCCAGTATACAGTATCAAGATAGGAGAGGAAACAATGGTGATCCTTTGTGGTTACGAGACAATAAAAGATGCCTTGGTAAATCACGCTGATGAGTTTTCCGGAAGGCCAATAATACCACTCTTCCAAGAAATCACCAAAGGACATGGTAATCTAAAAACTTTCATATTTTTATTTACATCTACCTGTTTTTATTTACGTCCACCATGAGTACTCGTACTTATGAAAATGCTCCCGATACCTGAAACCGATACTTTGCTGTGTGATTTGCATCCATACAAAATGAATGGGTTCAAATCACACTGCAAAAAATTGCCTGCAATTTGAGGTTTCCCACACTGCTCCTATGTGAACACATGCTTGTCATAGAGAAGTTCACACTGTGTGGGAAACCTCCCTGCATGATGGGTTCCACTTACTTCGGCTCTCTATCCGACTGTGGACATCTGCGGCTGTGGCTTGGGCTTCTTCTGCCTCTCCCATGGCTTTATTCTCTGCATCTCCAGTGGCTCTCTCTTCCCAGCCTCCAGTTCGAGCCATCTACTTGTAGTTCTGACAGTACGGTCTACAGGGATTCTAATCACATGAACGGCACTGACCAGTCAGAAGCTGTCAAGCCTGTACTGTCTAAAGAGGAGCGAAAGCCACAGGGATTTCAAATTCCCAGACCGGTGAATCGGCTTTTCAGCGTCTGACAGCGGGGATAGTGGCAATCTGAGAGCTGCTAGAAATGCAGATAACAAAGCCATGGAAGAGGCAGGAGGAGCCCAAGCCGAAGCCGCAGATGTTCACAGTCAGATCGGGAGCCAGAGCTGGCGGAACTCGTCATGCAGGGAGCTTTCCCCGCTCCTGTGTGAACTCAGGCGTAAAATCACTATGACAAGCCTGGGTTTACACAGGAGCGGGGAAACCTTCCTGCATGATGGGTTCCACAAGCACTGTATGGATGCAAATAGCACCACAAAGTATGGGTATTCGGTATCGGCAATAAAAAAAGGATATTGGTGCATCCCTAATATATACAGTATATATGTGTGAATCTAAGGCGAAAGGACCCAGCCCTGTTCTCCTCTTCTCCAAATAGGAATAGATCCAACAGGATTTTTAGGAGCAATTGTCAAGCTTAGGTCTAGTACTGGGCTTTTTTCCTAAAGTGGAGTTCCATCCAAAAGTGTAACTTCCACTTATTCCCCTCCCCCCTCTGGTGCCACATTTGGTACCTTTCAGAGGGGAGGGGGTACCTGTTTTTGGCAGGTCCCTGTCCCCACTTCCAGGAGAAAGCGTTGCAGCACCATCCCTCTAACGTTTGGCCCGCCTCCTCCTTCCTCCGCTTCCGAGCCAATTAGAAAGTGCAGCTCGCTTCACGCATGTGCAGTAGGGAACCATCTGTGAAGCCAAAAGGCTTCACTGCCGGATTCCCTTAGAGGAGATGGTGGCGGCAGCATCGGACATCCGATCATTTGAAGCTGATCAGTCATCTAGGGCTCCGATAGGGGTCAATATCAATTGTATCATTCCTATGATAATTATAAGCAGATGTCCAGAGCACCCCCACCGTCCCTTACATCACAGTGCACCCCCTTTACCTTGTGATGTTGCTGGGAAAAAGCTAAGGGTGGAGCTGGGAAGCAGAAAGTGCAGGGTCTGAGGGAGGAGTTCTGTCCTCCTCTCTACTGCCAAATGCTGAGATGGGGGAGGTCAGGGTGGAGCTGGGAAGCAGAAAGTATAGGGTCTGAGGGAGGAGTTCTGTCCTCCTCTCTACTGCCAACTGCAGAGATGGGGGAAGTCAGGGATGAACCTCTCCATGGCTGCACAGAGAAGCTCAAGATCTAGCAGAGGAAACAAGTAGGGTGCTGCAGCTGCAGGAGAGGTGCAAGGGCCACATGAAATTGACTTGTGGGCTGCATTCAACCCAAGGGCCTTGTGTTTGACACATGTGTCCTAAGGCAATTAGATGTTCCCTGGATCAACAATCTCTGGTGTTATTACCTATAATGGTTAAGAGCCAGTTGCTGAGGGAGTCCATTCCACATTTGTACAGCTCTTACTGTGAAGAAGCCTTTTTGTATGAGGAAGGTAAACAATTTTTCCTCCAGATGTAAAGAGTGCCCCATTGTCCTTTGCAATGAACCTTAAAGTGAAACATTTTGCACCAAGTTCACTATGTGGATAATTTTTGTATTTACACATGGTGATCATATGCCCCCCTAAAATTGCCTCTTCTCAAGGGGTTGTCATTTGTATCCAAAGAAATAGATAGCAGGCTGCAAAGAAGGACTGCTGTGTACAAGCAGAAGTCTCTATATATTGGTCCATCACCTCGCTGCTTAACTCAGCTGTAGTGATCCCAAAATATTTGTCATTCAAATGTATAAGCATCATTGCTTTTACACAGAGAACAGTAATCCTTCCCTGCAGCTTGCTGCCCATTTATTTTTATTTTTTTAATCCAGCATTGAGAAAGTTTTAATCCTTTGCCCTCTAACTGTATGTAACGGCAGGAGCCGGGGCACGCTTTCTGATTATATGATTGCTGTGATTGGCTTTCACAGTGATCACATTATTGGAAGCCCAAGATGCTCCCAATCATAAACAGTGGCCAGCAGCTGTCAGCTCGGTCATTGTGCTAAGAGCGCAGAGTGAGTGTGCTACCAGCACAAATCAATGGACACATACTGTATATGCTGCAGCCAAGCATTAAAGCCTATCTGCATGCCATCTCACATTTGTGTGAGGCCTACCTCAAGAGGTTAAACACCTGTAAGCAGTAAGATATTTTATTTTAAGCTTGTTGATTATAATTAAATTAAAATAAAGTGATATTAAAGGTTTAGCTTTAAAAAAAAAAAAATACATATGTCATACTTACCTGCTCTGAGCAATGTTTTTGCACAATTCCCACCTTACAGATAGCTAAAAAGATCAATGGTTTCAGTGGGAACTTATCTGAGAGGCAAAAATTGCTCAGTGCTCAAGGAATCCCTAGCAACTTCTGGAAGAACCATAGTTGAGAAACCCTGAATTAGAGTGTATTACTTACAGGAGGTATGTTGGTACTGAAGAACATCACCTGGGCTCACTTAGAATGTATAGTAACATTTATTAGTCGTGGGTGAACTTAACAAATTTACATCTTTTTCCTACCCAGGCATGACTTTTTCCAGTGGTGAAAACTGGAAAGTGATGAGAAGATTCACCATTTCGTCCCTAAAAGATTTCGGAATGGGGAGGAAGACAATTGAAGACAGGATTTCGGAAGAATGTGATTGTTTGGTGAAAGAGATTAAATCATTCAAAGGTATTTCTTCTTTAAAGCTTTTATTATTGCAAATTGCATTCCATTAACCTGTAAATTATGAATCTCATAGACTTAGGTCAGCTTTCATAGTAAAATCAAAGACACATAAATGTAATGAGGATCATGAGGACCTCTAGTGTGCATGGAACATTTAGAGGTTTTTTGGATCCTTTCTGTAAAAGAAGATTCACGTCATGTACACTCTATGGCTAACAGTACTTGGAGACCCTAAAAAAATGATTGGGTCCAGGGATGCAAAGCCAGGTCCATAAAGACATGGTTGATGAGTTTGGGGTGGAAGAAATCAACCAGCTTTCACACAGACCTACTGAACACCTTTGGGGTGAATTAGAAAGTAATTTGAGATTTTCTCAAACAACTTCCATCGACCTTACAAATGCTCTACATTTCTGCCAGCTGTATCAACTAACATAAAACAAGAGGGAAAACAAAAGAGTCGGTATCAAATGCACACAATAACAAGCTGCAGCACCATGACTTGATGTCAGCATAAATCAATAACTGAAAAATACCGTACATAAAAGGTGGGACACAACATATACAGTATACAACACTCAGAGGAGACTATTTTAATTATCTTTTTCTATTCATTTTTTTACGATGGCTATTATTAGTACTTTTTTTATTTCAGGATTACTGAAAATAATATTGATGTGTAGAGGAGGGATTGGTGTGTTAAAATAATAGTCTTTACCCCCTTGATTATACCTTGATATAAAGATCACTCTTCTTGAGTAATTTACTAAATGCAGCTAAAGCCTGTAACTCACTTTACTAGAAACAAACTTCTCCACCTCCATTAAATTTGTGGTTGAACAGAATTAATGATATTTGAACCATGAAGGACATTGTTGCAACCTCTAATCACAAAGAGGACCAATTCCATAAAGCTTGGTTCTACTGGTTAGATTTTACGTGTTTTGCGGAATACCATAATCTTTTATACCTGCAGTGAGCCTTCTTATCTTGAGCCATAGGTTTAGGACCCACATACGAAAGGGATTGGTTTGATGTGGGCGAGTCCCAATTTGGAATGCTTCAATTTACCCTTTAAACCATGTTCCACTCTTTTTTCTTTCTATCATTTTCTTAACCCAGGTTTCAGGTATTTTGGATGCTCATTAGTGGGGCTAGTCACTGGGGAGATCCCCACCATCATTGCCTCCATTAGGTGAATGGTAGTGATGTTTACAATGCTTTGACCTAGGGTGCCTTTCCCCTGCCTGGAATAATGGTGTTCTTGGGTCTTGGGGAAGAGGTAATATTCTACCATGCCCATTTTTGAGCTCATACATTATAAGAAGTTCCTGTTCAGTGTGTAGGATGTGTGGTCCCTCTGATGGAATGGGTTGTTTGAGAAAACTGCACAAAGCCCTGTATAATGACTGCTGGAAACCTGATAATAATAATAATAATATTAATTTACCTATTTTTTTTACGCTTTGTGAGTGGACTTCACGTGGACCCCCTCAGCTTTTCCTACTATTATATATCTGTCTTAATTTTTGGAATGGGAAACAACACTGAAAAAAAATAAAAATAAAATAATAAAAAGGATTCTAATAGCGCTCAGTGGCAACAAAGGCTACTTTCACACTCAGGCGGGCGGGAGGGTGCTATTTTTAGCGACGCTTTACCGTCATTTTAGCTGCACTATTCGGCCGCGAGCGTGGCAGTTTTAACCCCCCCCCCGCTAGCGGCCAAAAAAGGGTTAAAACCACCGGCATAGCGCCGCTGCAGCTGTTTAGCGCCGCTGCCCCATTGTTTTCCATGGGAAGGGGCGCTTTAGAAGCGGTGAATACTGATGATGTATTCACCGCTCCTACAGAGCTGCAAAGATGCTGCTTGCAGGACTTTTTTGACCATCCTGCAAGCACACCGCTCCACACTGGAGACACAGGAGAGGCTCTTTACAGGCACTACACAGGCACTATTTTTAGCGCTGTAGCACCTGTAAAGCGCCTCAGTGTGAAAGTAGCCTTACACTAAGGCCCCTTTCACACTGAGGCACTTCTAAACTGCCAGTAAAACATTTGAGCACTTTTGAAGAGCTTTTCAGGCGGTTTTGAAGAGCTTTCCATTAATTTCAAAGGAGAGGGGTGTTTTTTCACCGCCCTGCCAGCCCACTGCCCCAGTGGGCTGCCAGCCCACTGCCAGCCCACTGGGGCAGTGGGCTGGCAGGGCAGTGAAAAAACGCCCCTCTCCTTTGAAATTAATGGAAAGCTCTTCAAAACCGCCTGAAAAGCTCTTCAAAAGTGCTCAAATGTTTTACTGGCAGTTTAGAAGTGCCTCAGTGTGAAAGGGGCCTTAGTGTAAGGCTACTTTCACACTGAGGCGCTTTACAGGTGCTACAGCGCTAAAAATAGTGCCTGTGTAGCGCCTGTAAAGAGCCTCTCCTGTGTCTCCAGTGTGGAGCGGTGTGCTTTAATGGAAATAGGTTTTCGTGAGCTTTTCAGGTGCTTTTTTTAGCGTGAAAGTACCTGAAAAGCGCCTCAGTGTGAAAGGGGTCTTAGAGCTGCTTCTACCAACAGAACCTTGGAAAGACATTTTTGTGGATTTTCCAGGGTAATCTACCCCTAGGATTCACAGCCTGCATCAGAAGCATTGTGTTTTAAAAGAGGATTGCATCCTGCCAGAAAGAAGATTGGTTTTACCAAAGATAGTAGCTTGGCAGTTGCAAATTGGATTTCTGAGTGGGTATCGAAATTCATTGGTAGCAGTAGTGAATGGGGTGTCTGCACAAAGGTTTGCCTGAAAGCGGAACACTTCTATAAGAGTTAGACCCCTTTCACACTAGCGGACCGATTGGGTCCGCCTGTCCATTTTTCAGGTGGACCCGGTCTGACCTTCCAGTCTGCCTTATGGAGCGGCGGGTGTAAACGGACATGCATCCGATCCTATCCGCTAAAAACAGATGGATGGGGATCCGTTCCCCATTCTGCTGGTGGAGCGGATCGGATGGCAGTAGAGTGTAAACATACAGGCAATTTATTAACATCAGACCTCCCATAGAGGAGAGCAGGCTGTGTCTGTATCCACTCTGCATAAGCAGAGTGCATACGGACCAGCCATCCGCCTGCTCAGGGGGGTCCAGCAGGCCGATCACCTGCTAAGCAAGTGGACGCCAATGGAGCCGCCCCATGTGGAAGGGGCCTTATGATTTATGAAAAGCTAAACCCCACATACACTTTTCATTTCAGTAACATTTATTTTCTCTGTGTCCTAATTATAGGAGAACCATTTGATCACACCATGACTATGAACGCTGCGGTGGCCAACATAATTGTTTCCATATTGCTGAGCCATCGATTTGATTACAAGGATTCAACATATCTGAGGCTTTTGAATATATATATGGAAAATATCCAAATCCTTGGCAGTCCAGCAGCTATGGTAAGCAACTAAATTCAATTCTTGATATAGGCCATTCTAGTATTTGCAGAAGCAACCAATCAGATCTACACATTGTCCTACTAAATCCAGAATGCAATTGTAGTTTTGGAATACAGTTTGATATTTCTTCGGGTTTCTTTAGTTGAAACTTGGACAAGCAGCTACATACACATATGAAATACATACTGTATAAGTGAGCTGTTTTACTTATCAAATGAGTTATATTTCTGTCCATCCAGTTCTGAAATGTACACAGCTCTTCTACACAGCACAGCTCTGCCTGTCAGGAGAGGGACTTGATCATTCTTTGATGCAGCTTCAGTTTCAGTTTCACTTACAGGTTTCCTCCCTACTCCCACCCCGTGGACAGTGAAAGTGAAAGGAACCACATTAATGAGCTAATCTCACTGTCACACCCCTTTTCTCTGCTGCAGTTGAAATGGTTCTAAAGGCAAGATATTTTTTTCACCTTAACATGATATTAAAGGTTATTTTTTGATCATCCTCTTCCCCTGCTGGCACACCTGGCTCCTCCTCTTCTCTGAGTGCACCCAAAGCAAGTCACTTGCTATAGGGACACTCGTGCGTCATCCATATGACACCCTGAAAGGGCTCAGCCCCAACCCTGCACCCTCCTCACTGGCTGTGGTTGACAGCAGCAGGTAACATTGGCTCCCACTGCTGTCTCTCAGCCAGTGAGGAGACAGAGACCCAGGAGAGCAGCCACTCTCATGCACATCACTGGATCATGGGGGGGGGCTGTGGGGGGAGCAGCATACTGAAGGTTTTTACCTTAGTGCCTAGAAACCTTTAGCCTTTAGAACCACTTTAATGCATTTCCCTGCATTAAGGTAAAAAATGTCCCAGTAGTTGTGACAGCAACTTGCTATGGGGTCATAGACAGAAGAGGAGGAGCTTCGGGGCCACTGTGTGCAAAATCATTGCACAAAGCGGGCAAGTATAATGTTTATTATTTTAGGAAAATAAAAATTAAGGCTTTACAACCGCTTTAGGTAACACTTACCGTATTTTCCGTATAAGACGCCCTTTTAAACATTAAAAAAACGGCCAAAAAGTGGGGGGGTCATCCTATATGCCGGGTATAAAATGCCGCCCACTGGATGTCAGCCCACTGGGTGTGCGATAATACTTCAGCTACATACAGTATACATCGCTGAGCCAATCCCGGCAAGTGATGTATTCTATTAATAAATACAGAGCCTGCTCGGATTGGAGTAACAACCTCTGCCAATCCGAGCAGGCTACATACAGTAGCCTGCTCGGATTGACTTTGAGAGTCAGAGAGGAGCGGGTTGATGATGTTACAGTGTCTGCCAATCCGAGCAGGCTTTGTATTCATTCATAGTATTCAGCACTGAATGGCTCCAGCTCCAGCCAGAAAAAGGAAATATGTAGCCTCGGAAAGGGGGTCATCTTGTATAGTGAGTATAGGTAAAAACTGTAAAAAAAAAAAATGGAAAATTAGGGGGGTCGTCTTATACGCCAGTCGTCTTATACACCGGCAAATACGGTACAGGTTTTGTTATTTGCCTACCCTATGACTGTACAGTAAAAGCAGAAGCAGCATACCACTGAGCTTATTTCTCTGCCACTCTGATCTCTTATCCTATCAACATACTTAATATTAGCACATGATCAGTACAGCACAACTGATTGGCTCCTCGTGGTGCTTTTCACTCCCTATGAACTCTGCTGTGCTGGTACTGCAAGCAAAGTCAAATTCAGGTACTCACACTGCTTGCTTTTCTAAATTATTTTATTTTGAAGTTTAAATGACAGATATAATATTTCTCAAATTAGTTCCATTAATGTGCTCAATAATAATATTTTAGCATACAGTACTGTATATTTCATGTTCCTTTTTTGTTTTGGCAGCTGTATAATGCATTTCCATCAATTTTACGTTGGTTGCCTGGAACTCACAGGAAGGTCATTAAAAACCAAATAGAAATGCATGCGTTTATTAGGGAGACCTTTACCACCCAAAGGAAGGAACTGGATGTAAACGACCAGAGGAATCTTGTTGATGCATTCTTGGTAAAACAGCAAGAGGTAAACTGAAAAATTCAAAAGAGAAGCAATTACTTAAAAAAATGCCACTTAAGGCTAGGTTCACACTGCTGCGAATTCTATTGCGAATTTGAGCCGTTGCGATCGCTCAAATTCGCAAGTCATTTAAATTACATAGATTAACATTAGTGCCGTTCACATCGACGCGTTGCGAATATAACCTGCGTGAAAAAAAGGTCCTGTGCGAGTTTACTGCGTTGCGTTGCGAATTTAGTCTCCATAGACATCAATGTAAATCGTTCTTGAATCGCATTGATTGGTTCACATATGTGCGAATTCCACCACACTACTCTCCACAAAAACCAGGAAGTACACAGGAAGTTAAGACCCTTTTTTTTTTTACATTATGATTCCATTGGCTAGACTATCAATCGCAGCTATATCCAACTCCTGAAATTCGCGGTAAAATCGCGGTAAATTCGCGGTAAAATCGCGGTAAATTCGCGGTAAAATCGCGGTAAATTCGCACTGCAGCAGTGTGAACCTAGCCTAAAACAGATTTTATGTAGTTTTTTGCTTGACTATGACTTTAAGCTTAAAAATGGCCATTGCAAGATTGGAAGAAAAGACATTTAAATTAGTACTAAAGTCTAAACGTTTTTATACCTTAATGTATTCTCTGCATTAAGGTAAAAAATCTAACCATGGCCCCCTCCTTCCTCCATCCCTAAGATCTTACCTAGCTTTATATCACTGCCACTGATTTCAGAGTCTTCCCCCTCACTTCCTGGTTTCGCAGGAGAAACTGAGGACACTGGAGCCATAGGTTTTTCAGTGTGTTTCTTTCTTGTCCAGTCATCAGGGTGGCAGCAGATACTAGAGCAAACTATGTGTAGTGCCCTCCTAAGTAGACTGCTAAGTAAATTTAGTTTTTAGCTCCTTCTGTAATCAAGGGAGCAGAGATTGTTTGGCCTGGTCTGTTCATGATTTCACAGACTGGTAGTTTCATTGCTTCGCCCTTCCTCTAGAAAACTTTCTAGAACTTAGGGAAGGAGAATTAAAATAACAAACCTGAATAATTGTCAGGGCCTAGCCAATCCATGAGATGGTTTGCCCAGATGATAGCTGGGAAACAGACAAATAGTCTTAAGCTCTGGAGATATTGTCTTTCCCCAGGAAGGAGAGTTCCAAGCCTCGGGGGGCTATTGCCTCTGAGGTGGCCTGTGGATTGTGTTGCTGTTTTGTGATGTCTCAGCAGTGGCAGAGCTGGGATCTTGAAGTAATCTGGGACTGACTGCAAGACTTTACCAAAGATGGTCTAGAGAAGGACTGGCTCACTCACTAGAATGTGTCTGGAGGAAGCTGAAATGTGGCAGCTGTCCTGGGGTATTGTGAGTAATGACCCTGAATTGATTCTTGGTGATGGTGTGCTTTTGGCATAAACAGGTAAATGCCAGAGGCAGCTTGCACTGAGTCACCTCTCATAGGTTCTCAGATACTGGCCATTCTCCACCCTCAGCAGTGTACTTGACTATGAGCTTAGAGAAGAGTGCCTTCCAGTACTGTGAAGTGTTCCTGAGATTGCACTGGGTATCAAGAGCTGTGCAGTGGTGCAGGGTAACCTGCTGCCAAAGAGACTTGCCTTATGGTCCCCAGCTGTGAGGCCTTATACTGTCCAATATTCACAGTTGCTTAAGGAGAAGACTGTCCTTTAAGTTGTTATGTGCTAAACGATTTGGAGTATCCCATGCCCCCTAACCCCTTTGCTGTTTCATGTTTATTGGAGCTGAAGTGAATAGGCATTTGCTTGGGTGGATGGTGGCCTCTGTACTGTTTGGGGGAGAGTCAGTTAAAATCAGTGGCCCCTGCAGTGGTAGCACTACATGTGTTTTACAAACTGAATAGGAGAAGAGTGAGGTTTCAGTCCACTCAGGTAGAGTTAAAAAACCCTTTGTCAGGTAATAATATGTAATGGTGTAGGTAGTTCAGCTATTTACAGTAAATAGGTGTTTGCCTAATGTTTGGCTCAAAGGTCTAGAGTGGAAAAGAACAATTTTTGGGTCACAAAAATAAATGGTCACAAAGTCTTCATCACAAAGTTCAAAAACCTTGTCTTGCAGGAGAAGCCCACTGAAAAATTATTTTTCACCAATGAAAACCTGACAATGCTTGTAACTGATCTCTTTTCTGCTGGAATGGAGACCACCTCGACCACACTTCGCTGGGGAATTCTGTTGATGATAACACACCCAGATATCCAAAGTAAGAGAGAAGCAAGGCTTTTGTATGGTCTATTGGAAATGCCTTACAGCTATGTTGTTAGTATAGTATATACAGTATATCTGAAAACTCTTTTTTTTACCATTAATTATTTGCATGCTTTAGCCATATTTTTATGATGATGTGAGTTAACAGCCTTTTGTATGACAGCCTGTGTAGTCAATATAATTTCTGAAAGCGAGAAAATGATTTAAGAAAAAACAATGATAGCAGGGCATCTCAGCCAGGGTTCTACGGAACCCTAGGGTTCCTCCAGAGGTTGCTTCGGCTTTAGCCCAAGGGGGTAATTCTTCCCAATGGCCACAAATGTAAGTTGCATTCTTCCCAGCGACTATCACACTAATGTATTATGAGTTGTAGATATATTCACTTTTAGCATGGGTTCCCTGAGACTGGAAAGTTATCTCAAGAATTCCTCCTCGTTGAAAAGATTGAGAAAGGCTGCTTTAGAGAGTGCATAATTTTGGAAAAATGTTGGTTAGTCAAACAAAAAACAAAAAAATGAATGCCAATTTTTGCCAGCAGTTGGGGCGCCATGCAGTTGCTTTTCCTCCTAGACACAACCAAGCATCATGTGGCTAGTGCTAGGTTTTCCTAATGGATGAACCTGTATAATAAAGATTCTATATAAACAATTAAAAAATTGTGCAAATCTCCAGCAGAGATGTTGAAAGCATTGGTTATAACATTACCGAAACCGGGAAAAGAGCCTAACACACCCCAGAACTTTCGCCCGATTTCACTCCTTAACATAGACATCAAGATATATACCAAATTGATAGCGACTCGACTTATGAAATACATGCCCTCACTTATTCATAGAGACCAGATAGGATTTACTAAAAGCAGACAATCAGCTGATGCAACCAGACGACTAATTAATGTTGTACATTTCGCTGAACGCACCAGAACGCCTTCTCTGCTTCTTTCCTTAGATGCAGAGAAGGCGTTCGACAGACTACATTGGGGTTACCTTAAATCGGTTTTGCATAAATTTGGATTCAAAGACAGAATTTTACAAGCTATATCGACACTCTACTCCCAACCCCCTGCCAAGGTTTATGTGGATGGGATGCCTTTGCATCCCTTCTGCATAACAAATGGGACAAGGCAAGGCTGCCCCCTATCCCCTCTAAGCTTCAGTCTAGTCATGGAGCCCCTAGCAGAGCAGATCTGTTCAGACACACTTATTTCTTTCGCCAAAGTAGGGAATACCAATCACAGAATAAGTCTATTCGCGGACAACGTAATCCTCATGATTACTAACCCACTTACTTCCTTACCCAGAATACAACAAATTCTTAACTTCGGAAACATATCCTACTATAAAGTAAATAATACTAAATCCCATATTCTAGACTTAGGATTTGATGGGACGACTAGGAACCTGTTAACAAATCTCTATCCCTACCAGTGGAAAGATTTGGGAATAACATACCTGGGCATAACCTTAACCAAATCTACCAAACAGTTGTTTCATAATAACTTCCTACCCTTTAAACGACAATATGCTCAAGACCTACAATCTCTTTCTAAATTTGAATTCTCATGGACGGGTCACCTAGCGCCATTCAAAATGATTGTATTACCTAAACTCTTATACCTGTTTCGAACCACCCCAATTTGTATCCCTAAATCCTATCTCCGCTCACTGCAAACACTACTATCTAGATACGTTTGGCAAGGAAAAAGGCCTCGTTGTGCATACAACACGATACTCAAACATAGATCTGTATCCTTTCCTGATCTAATGGACTACTACCATGCTGCTATCTTGGCACACTTAAAAGAATGGCTTAGGCTTCCCCATGTACCCTATGGGGTGTGTTGGAATGTTCCACAGTTCCCCACAACAACTTACAACTCTAGCTTCTTAGTAGATGACCAAGGACGACCATCCCAAAATATTTCCTTAACACAATTAAGGCCTCTGCCTTGGCATGGTGGAGAGTAATTACCTCTCCATCGAGGAACACTCCACTCACTAACATGTCACCACCTCTCACCATCCTAAAACACCTTATACCAGACTTCCACCTAACCAATTGGACTAGAGAAGCTTCAAACACGATAGACGCACTATTCGACAAAGGGACCCTTAAATCCTTTGCCCAGCTTACAGGAGACCTGTGTCTTCAGCCATCTGATTCATACCTATACCTCCAAATAGCTCACTGCCTTCCTCACAACCCACAAATCCACACCTCTATACCCTCAAGGATGTGGGAATATCTAAAGCCCTCCTCACTTATGACTAAGGGGATATCGGTAATATACTCTACGTTAAAGGAAAAAACTACATTCACCAAAACCACCCCACTAACAAAATGGGAACATGACCTTCAAGCCAGTTACACACCGGCTCAATGGGAACTAGCAATAAACTCTATATATATAAGGCTACCTCTAGAGAAACTCTTTGGGAAATTACCCAAAAAGTAGCCCAACAATGGTACCTTACCCCATCAAAGTACACTCCCCAAAATGTTGGAGAGGGTGTGACCAAAATGGCACATTAAAACATATACTATGGGACTGCCCACGTATAACTAAATTTTGGTCAGATGTATTCTCATTGATTACCAATATTACTGGCCTTCCTACTCCACCATCTCCTGATCTGGCACCGCTAAACGTGAACATAGACAAATTTCCTCCTTCAACCCGCACAGTGGCTATACATATTCTACTTGCAGCCAGTCTATCACTGGAAATCCAGCTCACCTCCAACTCTGACGGATGTCATAACAACGACTCAGACACACTATACCTACAAACTCTTAATTTCACCCAATAGAGACACATACCTTCTTGGAAAACAAAAATGGGCTTCGTGGCTAACTTGGTACAAGAACTTTGTTACAAAATGACTGAGCAAACCTAGCTGTACTGTATGTAATGTTGCGACTACTTACTGTATGCTTAGTGATGAAAATAAGGTAATTAAATTACATGTGCTCCCTTTTGTTTAACCTACACTAAGTTCTTTTTATGGATGAGCATATGGATTGAATGTGTTATGGTTTCTTACCTTATTTCTGTGTGTTATTTCCTTTATACTCCTTTATATTCTTTTATAATGAGAGCAATGCTGAAACTTTCCTTTTGTTATGTTTTTGATTTATTGTATGTAAAAACTCAATAAAAAACTATTGTAACTGAAAAAAAAAAGTGCAAATCAATTATGCAAATCTGTTAAAATTAAAAATATGTATCAGCAAGGTTTAAAGTAAGTATTTATTGTAACTGAACATTTTACTTGCCACTTCAGCTTTAACTTTTGTATTGGAACCAGGTAAAGTCCAAAAAGAAATTCAAAAGGTGATTGGATCATCTCCTCCACAGGCAAGTCATCGTAAGGACATGCCGTACACAGATGCTGTTATTCACGAGATTCAAAGATTCGGAAATATCGTTCCAACTAATGTCCCACATGCCATTACTCAAGATGTCTACTTCCGAGGGTACTTTCTTCCAAAAGTAAGCAGCAAGTTAGCACTGTGCTCTGTTATTTAATTCATCACACAGTAAAATGAATTGGTTACCATTATTTTTACAAGTAGCACATCCAAACAAGTTGTCAGTCCTCTGTCCTCAACTTATCTGATTATAATTCTTTTTTAAATCTATTTTTTCCCCTTTGAGGTCCCATAGTACCACTGCACAGCATCATGGGGAATAAACATAGCAATATTAATGAAATAGCAAGGAACATTTTTGGTAACTCAGTCATTCTACCACAATTACAAGTGATTACATTTTTTTCTTTCAAATAATCTTTATTAAACTTTTCTTTTTTCCTTTCACATTCATACAATTTGTTAAACAAAACTATTGTCTCCAGTTATCTTAAGGCTACTTTCACACTGAGGCAGGCGGGTTGCCGGTGGTAAATCAACATTATTTTTAGCGCCACTTTACCGTTGTTTTAGCGGCGCTATTCGGCCACTAGCGGGGTGGTTTTAACCCCCATTAGCGGCCAAAAAAGCGGCACTATGCCAGGGGGTTTGGAGCGGCTGCCCCAATGGGGAGGGGAGCTTTAGGAGCGGTAAATACACCGCTCCTACAGCGCTGCAAAGATGCGACCTGCAGGACTTTTTTGAACGTCCTGCAAGCGCACCGCTCCAGTGTGAAAGCACTTGGGCTTTCACACTGGAGACACAGGAGAGGCTCTTTACAGGCGCTATGCAGGCACTATTTTTAGCGATGTAGCGCCTGTGTGAAATATTTATAAACAATATTTATAAACAATAATCTACAAATATATATATATATATATACAGTATACACACACTATATTACCAAAAGTATTGGGACACCTGCCTTTACACGAACATCAACTTTAATGGTATCCCAGTCTTAGTCCGTAGAGTTTCAACATTGAGTTGACCTACCCTTAACAGCTTCAACTCTTCTGGGAAGGCTGTCCACAAGGTTTAGGAGTGTGTTTATGGGAATGTTTGACCATTCCTCCAGAAGCGCATTTGTGAGGTCAGGCACTGATGTTAGACAAGAAGGCCTGGCTCACAGTCTCCGCTCTAATTCATCCCAAAGGTGTTCTTTCAGGTTGAGTTCAGGACTCTATGCAGGCTAGTCAAGTTCCTCCACCCCAAACTCGCTCATCCATGTCTTTATGGATCTTGCTTTGTGCACTGGTGCGCAGTCATGTTGGAACAGGAAGTGCCATCCCCAAACTGTTCTCACAAAGTTGAGAGCATGGGGGGGGCGTGTCCGGATGTGAACTGAGGAAGACGTGCCGCTGTAGAGCCCCGTCTATCCTATACTAATCCTCAGCCATCCTCTTCCCAGAAAAGCCCGGTGAGCATACAAAGCAACCCTGCCTGTCCCAGGGCGTCCCCTGCCTTAGTCCCATCATACCTTTTGGAGATTGGCGGCCTGGCTGTGTGGATACACGGACTGCGGCCTTCTACACTCAGCAGGGACCCGCCACCATTTTGAGGCCTACGGAGCCTCCAGAATCCTCCGCACTCGTGTGCCGCGATCTGCGGGATGAGCGATCGCCTCACACCCGCGCATCCGCAGTAGCATCCCAGGAGGAGACTGATCGGTGGCCAGCAGCAGGGGTACCCGAGCAGCTTCACATGACCGGCCGCATACACACACGGACTGCCGCCATCTTGAGGCCTATGGGGCCTGCTGTGTTTTCCTCGGCCGGGTGCCGTGATTAGTGGAAGGGCCGGCCATCACACACTTCCACTTCTGTGAACACATCTCTGAGAGGGACGGGTGGTGACTGCTGCATCTGGGGGCTGTCAGCCAGCACCATTAGGCTTTTGTCAGGGTGCTCAGCATTACACCAGCCACAGATGTCTGTCACCCCTGCATGACAGTCTCCCTCTCTGCTACCACAGACTCTTTAAAGAAACAGGCCCACCATCCTGAATCTTATCCTGACTCCAGACCGCTTGCCCATGCCCTCAAAGAGCAAAACAGCGACCAAAAAGGCGACCGCGCTGCCCACCCAGTGTCCCAGTACCATTGTCATGAAAGGCGTCCTGTTAGCACAGCCGTCGGCGGAAGATCGGTTAACAGAATCACTGTTGTTAGAGCCAGAGGACGCGTGTGGAGGCGTGTTGGCACGAACGGACGCATGCGGGTGCGCGTTAGTACGAACGGGTGTACGCGGGTGCATGATGGTACGAACAGGCACGTACGATCGGCACACGGGCGTGCACGAGTGCGCACGGATGCGCGCGGACGTGCAGTGTGACAGCGTTTGGCGCCATTAGGCCTATTTAAAGGAGCCTGTCAGCATCCTTCCTTGCTGTCCGGTCTACAGCGTTCCCTGTGACCCTAAACTACCTGAATACCTGCCTACCTGCTTCCTGTTTACCCGGCCTGCTCCTGACTACTCCTGTTTGCTGCCAGTCCCTGACCCCGGCTTGTTTGACTATTCTCCTGCCTCTTCCTACGGTTATACGCTACCTGCCTGTTGCCAACCCGGACTGTATCCTGACTACTCTTCTGCCTCCGTTTGGTACCTGCTTGCCCGCCAGTGTTGACCCGGCCTGTCTGATTCTGCTTGTGCTCCAGCTGAACTACAGAGCACCTCCCTGCTGCCTGCTGTTTCGGAGTTCCGGCCTGCTACAGTGCTTCTCCTCACAGCCAGTGGTTCCAGTGTTCCTGCCAGAGTTCCAGTGCACCCTCTTACAGCCTGCTGTTCCAGTGCTCCAGCTGAACTACAGAACACCTTCCTGCTGCCTGCTGTTCCAGAGTTCCTGCCTGCTACAGTGCTTCTTCTCACAGCCAGTGGTTCCAGTGTTCCTGCCAGTGATCCGGTGCATCTTCTTACAATCTGCTGTTCCAGTGCTCCAGTTGAACTACAGAGACACCTGCCACCTGCCAGGCATTTGTGGCCCCCTGCGCTCTGGAGTCCTTGTTTCCTCTATCAGGGGTTCTTGAGCCAGAGGCACACGAGAGGCCACTCCCTGCACTCTGGGCTCCGCCATCAGGTATGTGACAACCATATTGGATCAATTTAAAGCGCTTTTAGCGGACATGGAGCAGGCAGCAATTCCAACAGCCTCCCCACCTCCTCAGACGCTTCCACAAGCAAGTGATACCACTGTCATCCTTGCGGCCATAGAACAGAGCAGAACCTCCTTACTGGTCTGCATCGACCATCTGGCTGAGGAATGTAACCTCATCAGGGCAGATCTGAACAAATTCAGGGATTCAGGGGCAGGCTTTCTGAGATCGAGTCTAGAATTTCCACCATGGAGGACCTCATTGCCCGCCATGATGTTGCCCTTCACACATGGCAGTGCACCGTCCAATCCCTGGTAGCTAAATTTAATGACGTGGAAAACCGTCTTCGAAGGAATAATGTAATGGGTCCTGGGTCTCCCAGAGGGGGCAGAGGGGGACCACCCAGCTAAGTTTGCGGAAGCATTCTTTAAGACACTTCTTAACCTGACCGAGGTCCCAACAACATTTGTGGTGGAAAGGGCTCATAGAGTTCCGACTGGCCGGAGTACCCCTGGGGCTCCACCGAGGCCCTTCCTAGTGAGATTTCTCAATTACAGAGACCGTAACCGCATCCTACATGTGGCCCGCAAACATCCCACCCTTCCCTTTGAGCATACAGTGGTGCATCTCTATCCTGACTTCTCTGCAGACTTGCAAAGACGTCGCAAAACTTTCACTAATGTCAGAAGACAACTCCGGGAACGTGATATCAAATACTCCATGCTCTACCCAAGTCGCCTCCGAGTTCAGCATGGCGGTTCAGTGAAGTTTTTTTTAATTCCCTGACGAGGCGAACACCTGGTTACTATCTCTGCAGTAATTCTTGAGTCTACTCTCCAATCTGCAATCCTGGCTGATGTTTTTGACCCAATGCTCATCTGTTCAAGTTCCATGGCGGTTTGATTAACCCAACATACTACTTACTATCACTGGTTAATGCTGTTCTGGATTTTCCGGTTCAGGGTGGGGAGGGAGCAGTGGGGAGTTTGGCCATCAGTTTTTTCATGCATAAGAATCTGCAAACGTACAGGTATCCTCAAACTTGGCCTCTGTTTGCACCATGTATACCTCCTCATGTAGGAACTTTCACTAATCTGGGGGGTGGGGAAGGGGCACAATTTAACAACTTATCCATGTGAGCAACTGACAAGTATCCTTTGCAGAGCTATGGAGCGCTACAGACACAGACACTATGTCTTCAGAATAATGGAGCCTTGAACAGTTCTTTTATGTGCTCTTTTTTGCACTGTTCTTTTTTCTATTGTCTCATTTTGACCTTTTCTATGGTCATGCCTTCCAGGACTTTTTTTGGACAAGTTTTGGGAAAAAGCTACCTGTATTTTTTGTTTTGGTTTGCTACACAGCAGCAGGGAGTTAAAGGGGTTTTGAGATTTTTCTACTTGGCGGGTGCAGCTCTTCACTATGGCCATTCTGTTATACAAATGATATGGTGCACACATGATTTACATAGCCTACTTTGCTGCTTCTCTTTGATACAGGTACACTATATAATATATGTTAAGTTAAAATGTGAGTATGGCAGGATCAACGGTTAATGTGGTATCTTGGGGTGTTCAAGGCTTAAATGACAAATTTTGTAGAGCCTTGATGTTCCAATATTTGAAGACGATCACACCGCACGTGGTGTTTTTACAGGAGACACATCTGGATGGGAGCAGGGTACTGGCATTGTGTAGAGCCTGGATATAGCGGGCGATGCACGCAACATACTCCACCTATGCTAGGGGAGTGTCAATCCTGATTACCAAGGCCGTAAACTGCACCATACACCATGTCATGTTAGATCCGGGCGGCAAGTTCCTGATAGTTATAGCTGACATTAGTGCATGCCAAATGGTCTTAGTTAATGTCTATATACCTCCTCCTTTTCAGGTTCAGGTTCTCTATGACCTCTTTGGTAAATTAGCCCCTTACATTCATCTTCCTCTCATTATAGCAGGGGATTTCAATGCCATACTCTCTGCCGCTCTAGACTCATCGAATGTAGCTAGGGTGGCATCTGCCGATCTTTCTGCCTGGGCGGCTACGGCCTCCCTGACAGAATTGTGGTGATGGAAAAACCCCACCACCAAAAGCTATTCGCATTTATCAAAAACACACGTCCTCCTCGAGGATAGATTTGGCATTCGCCAATGCGCCAATGTTACAATTAGTGGGAGGAGCTAATTACTTAGGTGGGGGCATTTCAGATCACACACCGCTATCGGTGCACATTGGTATTCCCTCGGCTCTCAAGGGGGGGTGTGGAGGTTGAACCCCGGCTAGTTGGAGGTGGAAGAGGTGTCCTCTCATGTGGGGCCACATTTCACTAACTACTGGACAGATAATATGGGTTCGGCCGATCCCACCATAGTATGGGACGCGTTCAAGGCTTGTATGCGTGGACATTACATTTCGGCCATTAAGCAGGCCCGCAGGCCCGCAGGTCTCACAATAGGAAAGAACAGGAACTGCAGGAAAAGGAAAGGGTCTGTGAACTTGCATATGCAAATGATCATTCTGATGCAACATATGAAGAGCTGCTAGAGGCAAAACACACGCTGGCTCTTCATTTTACTGAATTAACACATATATCACATAAATCCATTTTTTAACAGGGGGATAAGAATGACAAGCTGTTAATCAAGAATTAGATGCATTATTGACATCCCTGAATGTTCCAGTACTGTCTGAGACGGACAGGGACATTTTGGAGACTGACATAACCGAAAAAGAAATAGAAGCGGCTATCAGGGCGTTCCCCCTTCATAAAGCACCCGGACCAGACAGTTTTTGTATTGAGTGGTACAGGCTACATATAGAGGACATGGTTCCCAGACTGCGAGCCTTGTTCTATTATTGTCTTACACATAAATGCCTCCCAAATTCATTCTTAGAGGCGCAGGTGATTCTCTTGCCGAAACCAGGCAAGGACTCCTTGTCCTGCTCCTCTTACAGACCCATAGCACTATTAAATCAGGATCTAAAGATTTTAACAAAGATACTAGCTACAAGACTTTCCCAAGTTATTACTACTTTAGTAGACATAGACCAGATGGGTTTTGTACCACAAAAGTCGACAGATACTAACTTACGCAGACTGTTTGCTCACTTGCAGATTGACCATGACAAGGTGGGGACTAGGGCGGTAGTGTCCCTCGATATGGCCAAAGCCTTTGACTCTGTGGACTGGAATTATATGCTTGCGGTACTGCACCACATGGGGTTTGGGGAAGTTTTTATGACTTGGATCTCCCTATTATATAGTGAACCCCAAGCAGTCATAAAGCTGGGCACATCGGTCTCCTCCCAATTTCCAGTGGGTAAAGGCACACGTCAAGGGTGCCCGTTGTCCCCATCCCTGTTCGCTCTAGCGATAGAACCTTTGGCTATAGCTCTGAGGAAGTCCCCTGACGTGGGAGCATTAGGGGTGGGAGGTATACGAGAATGCATTGCACTCTATGCAGATGATATGCTCCTCTTTCTACAAGAAGCAGGGCCATCACTAGAGGCAGTGTTTGAAATACTAGATAAATTTGCCACGTTTTCAGGACTGCGAGTTAACTGGGAGAAATCCAATGTAATGGCTATTGATGTAGACGCCCAGGCCTTGGCAACCAAACGGGTTCCCATTGCGTGGGTGACAGAGTTCAGGTACTTGGGCATACGTATATCACCCAGGGTTGGTGATTTTCTGTCCCTAAATTTACTCCCATTATTGGCCAAAGTCAAATTGCAGCTTGATGCATGGAGACATCTCCCATTGTCCCTAATTGGAAGGGTCAACCTAATAAAAATGAAGATTCTCCCAGTTTTTCTATACTTCCTGCGAAACACACCAATTTGGATTCAATGTTCTTTTTTTAGGAGGGTGAACAGCCTATTTAGCTCCTTCCTATGGGCCACTGCACACCCCAGAATTGGTCTCCGTACTTTACAGGAGCCCTGGGGTCAAGGTGGACTAGCGCTACAGGATTTCTTCAAATACTTTATAGCGGGACAAATGGTGATTGCCAAACGCTGGTTGACAAGGGATGATGGGGAGTCAGCAACAGTATTAGAGGCAGCTCTTATGGGATCATATGAGAGCCTATCTTACCTAGTATACAGGGGACCCCAAGCCTCCCCAGCTCTGACTGCCTCGATGCGTGTCACTGTTCGCGCATGGGACAGGGCACAAATTTTGATGAAAAATGAAGTTGGGAGATGGTCACAGGACACCCCCCTCTGGTTCAATCCTAGACTATCACACTTTGGTGCAATCCCTGACCCAGTGATATGGGCCAGGGTTGGCATTAAACAACTGAAGCACATAGTGGGGGGGAGAAAATTACTAACGTTTGACCAACTTAAAGATAAATATAATCTTCCTAGCTGGTACTTATTTCGATACCTCCAGTTAAGACATGCTTTTCTTACTCAATTCAGTTCTGACACATTAGAGCTGGGCGCGTATTCCTTGGAGAACATGCTGGGGGCTGAAGATCTACAAAAGCCGCTATCAACAGTTTACAAAGAACTATTTGTGGAAAGGCCTAAAATGCTCAATAAATGCAAAGACACATGGAGTGCATTAGTAACAGATTTTGGGGGGGGGGGGATTGGGATGATATGTGGGATCCCCAGACTCTGGTGTCGGCCAGAGATAGGCTCATTCAATTTAAAATACTACACAGAGTGTATTATACCCCTGCAAGGATAGCTAGGATATATGGTATAGGTGCAACAGAATGCTGGCGCTGGACAGTTCGCCATGCTGATTTTGATCACATATTTTGGCAGTGCCAACCGATAAAGGAGTTCTGGAAAGGGGTCACACGCACTATACAGAAAGTACTTTCGGTACCGATTCCTGTTATGATCGCAGTCTGTTTGCTTGGCCTAGTGGAGGAGTTGGCACCCCGAAGGGCGCAAAGAACTATGATTTCGCTTTCCCTTTTTTATGCATGTAAAGCTATCTTATTGTGTTGGAAAAAACCTGAACCGCCCACAGTAGCCTACTGGAAAGGCATAATCAATAAAGCACTACCTTTTTACAAAGCAACATACTTAAGCAGGGGTTGCCCTAAAAAATTTGAGAAAGTATGGCAATGTTGGCTGGATGACAAGGACACCTTGAATTGATCTGCTACGGAAGGGGAGCGCTTTAACAAGCACTCTATGTATTGGGTAAAATGATGATATGCTCCTAACTAGTTGGTTATCTAATTGTGCGATGATTGGGTGTAACATTGATCCCTAGAAAACAAAATGTTTTTTCAAATTTTTTTGTACAGTTATGAGTATGGAATGTGATTTGGCGATAGTGAAAGTCTGCACAAGGGTTGGGGGGGGGGGATGGGAGGGAGAGGGGGGAAGTTTGATACACGTTGTACTGTACTGCAAAATTATAAACGCAACACTTTTGTGTTTGCCCCTATTTATCATGAGCTGAACACAAAGATTTATGACTTTTTCTATGTACACAAAAGGCCTATTTCTCTCAAATATTGTTTACAAATCTGTCTAAATCTGTGTAAGTGAGCACTTCTCCTAATCCATCCACCTCACAGGTGTGGCATATCAAGATTCTGATTAGACAGCATGATTATTGCACAGGTGTGGCTTAGGCTGGCCACGATAAAAGGCCACTCTAAAATGTGCAGTTTGATCACACAGCACAATGCCACAGATGTCGCAAGTTTTGAGGGAGCGTACAATTGGCATGCTGACTGTAGGAATGTCCACCAGGGCTGTTACCCTTGAATTGAATGTTCATTTCTCTACCATAAGCCATCTCCAAAGGCATTTCAGAGAATTTGGCAGTACATCTAACCAGCCTCACAACCGCAGACCATGTGTAATCACACCAGTCCAGGACCTCCACATCCAGCATCTTCACCTCCAAGATCATCTGAGACCAGCCACTCGGACAGCTGCTGCAACAATCAGCTTGCATAACCAAAGAATTTCTGCACAAACTGTCAGAAACTGTCTCAGGGAAGCTCATCTTCATAAAAAAAATCTACCAGATATATAATGTATAAAGGTAAACAGTAGTGCTGAAGGTAAAGAATATATACCCAGAACACATTAAGTTACACACCAAACTGTGATAATGTGCAAAACAAAAAATAGTCCATGTATGAGCTTGATGAAAAAGAATCTATGAGCCGTCAGTTGATATAATGGTCCGACACCATACCGCGTGAGCAAACGTGTCTCCACTCCCCAGTTGGATGTATACTCACCAGCAGGTATTGCCTCACACTCTCGTGTTTTGGCATAAGAGCATTTAACCACCTCAGGGTTTAAGTGAATTCCGTCATTACACGTTCCAAAGTAAGGCAATATGTGGAGGAAAAGAAACTCCAGATAGTGTGATATCGTCAAACCTTCAAACACATTTATTTAAAACACACAGCCCGAAGGTATCGCACTTACAAACAGGTAGATTAAAATCGCATTAATGTGGTAGAAATGCCAGAAATACCCAGTCGCGGTGGACATAGGGTATGTGTCAATTCTCACCCAACCCACTGTTCATAACACACGGAATGTCACTTCCGGTGGTGCGTAAACATCACTTCTGGTTGCCGTACAGCTACGTCCCGACGCGTTTGGTCATGGCAACTTCGTCTTGGTGTGGTGTTGGATGATTATATCAACTGATGGCTCATAGCTTCTTTTTCATCAAGCTCATATATGGACTATTTTTTGTTTTGCACATTATCACAGTTTGGTGTGTAATTTAATGTGCTCTGGGTATATACTGTATTCTTTACCTTCAGCGTTACTGTTTATCTTTATACATTATGTATCTGGTACATTTATTTTATGCTTTTATTCTTTGAAAGTGGCTGCTTGATTATATTTACACTTCTATCTATCTGTGGTGTAGTGTATAGATCCCAATTGAGGGCATTTTATGAGATCCTGGTTTTTCAAGCTCATCTGCATGCTCGTCGTCCTCATCGGGGGCTCGATCTGACTGCAGTTCGTCATCGTAACCGACTTGAGTGGGCAAATGCTCACATTAACTTTGGAGAGGTGTTCTCTTCAGGGACGAATCCCCGTTTTCACTGTACAGTACAGATGGCAGACAGTGTTTGGCATCGTGTGGGTGAGCAGTTTGCTGATGTCAACGTTGTGGATCGAGTGGCCCATGGTGGCGGTGGGGTTATGGTATGGGCAGGCGTATGCTATAGACAACGAACACAGGTACATTTTATTGATGGCATTTTGAATGCACAGAGTTACCGTGACGAGATTCTGAGGCCCATTGTTGTGCCATTCATCCACAACCATCACCTCATGTTGCAGTATGATAATGCAAGGCTCCTTGTTGCAAGGATCTGTACACAATTCCTGGAAGGTGAAAACATCCCAGTTTTTGCATGGCCAGCATACTAACCAGACATGTCGCACATTGAACATGTTTGGGATGCTCTGGATCGGTGTATACGACAGCATGTTCCAGTTCCTGCCAATATCCAGAGGAATGGACCAACATTCCACAGGCCACAATCAACAACCTGATCAACTCTATGCGAAGGAAATGTGCTGCACTGTGTAAGGCCGGCGAATGGTGGTCACACCAGATGCAGCAAATGGTGGTCACACCAGATACTGAGTCTGACTGGTTTTCAGACCCCCCTCCCCCAAATACAGTAAAACTGCACATTTTAGAGTTGTCTTTTATTGTGGCCAGCCTAAGGCAAATATTTATTTTAGGTACTTATATAGCACCATCAATTTACACAGCGCTTTACATATATATTGTACATTCACATCAGTCCTTACCCTCAAGGAGCTTACAATCTAAGGTCCCTAACTCACATTCATACATACTAGGGACAATTTAGACAGGATCCAATTAACCTACTAGCATGTCTTTGGAGTGTGGGAGGAAACCGGAGTACCTAGAGGAAACCCACAGGGAGAACATGCAAACTCCAGGCAGGTAGTGTCGTGGTTGGGATTCGAACCAGCGACCCTTCTTACTGCTGGGTGAGAGTGCTACCCACTACACCACTGTGCCACCCAAATATGGGGCAAATACAAAAGTATATATATATATATATATATATATATATATATATATATATATATATATATATATATATATATATATATATATATATATATATATATATATATATATATATATATATATATATATATATATATATATATATATATATATATATATATATATATATATATATATATATATATACACACATACAGTATCTCAAAAAGTTAGTACACCCCTCACATTTTTGTAAATATTTTATTCTATCTTTATATGTCACAACACTGAAGAAATTACACTTTGCTACAACGTATTGAGTGTATTGAGTGTACAGCTTGTATAACAGTGTAAATTTGCTGTCCCCTCAAAATAACTTAACGCACAGCCATTAATGTCTAAACTGCTGGCAACAAAAGTGAGTACACCCCTAAGTGAAAATGTCCAAATTGGGCCAAAAATGTCAATATTTTGTGTGGCCACCATTATTTTAGAACACTGCCTTAACCCCCTTGGGCATGGAGTTCACCAGAGCTTCACAGCCTGCCACTGGAGTCCTCTTCCATTCCTCCATGATTACAACACGGAGCTGGTGGATGTTAGAGACCTTGTGCTCCTCCACCTTCCATTTGAGGATGCCCCACAGATGCTTAATAGGGTTTAGGTCTGGAGACATGCTTGGCCAGTCCATCACCTTTACCCTCAGCTGTTTAGCAAGGCAGTGGTTGTCTTGCATATGTGTTTGGGGTCGTTATCATGTTGGAATACTGCCCTGCGGCCCAGTCTCCGAAGGGAGGGGATCATGCTCTGCTTCATTATGTCACAGTACATGTTGGCATTCATGGTTCCCTCAATGAACTGTAGCTCCCCAGTGCCGGAAGCACTCATGCAACCACAGACCATGACACTCCCACCACCATGTTTGACTGTAGGCAAGACACACTTGTCTTTGTAATCCTCACCTGGTTGCAGCCACACACGCTTGACACCATCTGAACAACGTAAGTTTATCTTGGTCTCATCAGACCACAGGACACGGTTCCAGTAATCCATGTCCTTAGTTTTCTTTTCTTCAGCAAACTGTTTGCGGGCTTTCTTGTGCATCATCTTTAGAAGAGGCTTCCTTCTGGGAGGACAGCCATGCAGACCAATTTGATGCAGTGTGTGGTGTATGGTCTGAGCACTGACAGGCTGACCCGCACCCCTTCAACCTCTGCAGCGATGCTGGCAGCACTCATACATCTATTTCCCAAAGACAACCTCTGGATATGACGCTGAGCATGTGCACTCAACTTCTTCGGTCGACCCTGGCGAGGCCTGTTCTGATTTCAGTCTGTCCTGTTAAACCGCTGTATGGTCTTGGCCACCATGCTGTAGCTCAGTTTCAGAGTCTTGGCAATCTTCTTATAGCCTAGGCCATCTTTATGTAGAGCAACAATTCTTTTTTTCAGATCCTCAGAGAGTTCTTTGCCATGAGGTGCCATGTTGAACTTCAAGTGACCAGTATGAGAGAGTGAGAGCAAAAACACCACATTTAACACACCTGCTCCCCATTCACACCTGAAACCTTGTAAAACTAACTAGTCACTTAACATCGGGGAGGGAAAATTACTAATTGGGCCCAATTTGGACATTTTCACTTAGGGTTGTACTCACTTTTGTTACCAGCGGTTTAGACATTCATGGCTGTGTGTTGAGTTATTTTGAGAGGACAGCAAATTTACACTGTTATACAAGCTGTACACTCACTACTTTCCTTTCCATTGTATCAAAGTGTAATTTCTTCAGTGTTGTCACATGAAAAGATATAATAAAATGTTTACAAAAATGTAAGGGGTGTACTCACTTTTGTGAGATACTGTATATATATATATATATATATATATATATATATATATATATATATATATATATATATATATATATATATATATATATATATATATATATATATATATATATATATATATAAAAAAAATTATATATATATATATATATATATATATATATATATATATATATATATATATATATATATGAATGATATACTGTATATATATATTTATACCCTCTACAACCCTTATAATTTTCCCAATTTATAAATGTAACATAAATTTATGACTCTATATATCTGGGAGATTCTCCACAATTTCCCATAATCTGTTTAGTGTTAAATAATTATTGAAACCTCCATGTGTAGTATATCCTACCACCCCTTTTATATGTGTGATAATATTACAAACTTCCATGTATTAGATTCTGTGTACTTTATTATTCCCCTCCAATTCCAAGAAGAAAAAAGGGGGTGGAGAGTTCCATTTATGTGCTACTTCCTAACAACCTAACCTACCCACCAATCACTAATTGTGACAAAATCAACCTTGGAGTGTCTAACCATTTGCCCCGGTTTTATAAATATATCTGTGTATCCCCTATGTTAATAAACCATATGTTCTCTTTGCAAAACTTAATTTAATGATTTTACCCACAAAGAGTATGTTGGGGGAGCCAAAGAGATCCATTTATGCGCTATCAACTTTTGCGCTATATACAATAGTCGAAGAATTGCAGTATACATCTGAGGGGTGAGGGTTGGGTACATCACTGAGATGCAGCAAGAGATACTTGTCCTACAAAATTAAGAACATCGGACCACTCCACATGAGTAAGGGGGCCAATGTCCTTTTGCCAATATATCTTGCACCTCAGAGAATTTGACTTTGACATTTTTCTGTAGCAATGCACTATAACGCTTTGTTATTTGTCCCCGCTTAGTAATTGCTACTAGGCTTTGGTTAAGAATTGTGGGTGTAATATAAACCCAAGAGGTCATTCTCAACTACGTTTGAATAACATGGTGGAGCTCTGAATATTGAAAAAAAAACTTTAGTGGGCAAGCCAAATTCCCCCTGTAAGGTGGGAAATACTTTCAAAAGTTGACCATCATAAAATTGCAGGATGTACACTAAACCTCTCTCTGACCAATAAATAAATCCCTGCCATTTTAATAATTCAGAATGATTAAAATTCTGCTGTAATCATTATACCCATTGTAATGATAGTGATCTTTAATCCTGTTCTATATCTTATTTATCATAACTAATGTGGGGTACTGTCTAGCTATTCTAAATGCAGCCACCTCTAAACAGTCTATCTGCGTTTTACCTAAAAATATTGTAGATAATATTTTCCTAATTGGATTGATGCTCAGATCCTCATCCCACCCCGTTAAATGCTGGAGCTACGCTGACAGATAATATACAAATGGGTTGGAAATAGTGATTAAAATTTCTATGGAGCCACGCTGATAGATAGTATGAAAATGGGATGGGAACGGTGAATAAAATTTATATGAACTAACTTCTTTTGTTTGGTCTGCTCAATATACTATTGGAAGTGTTTTGTTATATTTGTTTGCAAATAAAAGAAAAATTATTGTTGACCATCTCAGAAATCTTCTAAGCCAGTGGTTCTCAACTCCAGTCCTCGGGACCCACCAACAGGACAGATTTTAAGTATTACCTTGGGGAGATGCAGACTAGAATACTGCAATCACTGAGCAGCAAATGATATCACCTGTGATGTATTTCAGCTATCTTGCAAACCTGGCCTGTTGGTGGGTCCTGAGGACTGGAGTTGAGAACCACTGTTCTAAGCTGATAACGTCCTTTGCCCCTAGCCTGTATTACGCTCTTTGGCCACCAAAGAGCATTGGCTTTGTACACAGTATGTATTTGGACGTTAACATCATGGTGTGGCACTTTAGTTCTATACAAATTAGGCTTTATTTTACTAAAAGTTGTTTGTTTTGCAAGAGAATTTTCCCTAGAACTTAGTGAATGCTGACTTCTATCATCCAATTTTTTTTTTGTTTTTTTTTTTCAATTTTCCCTGCATGTGTTTGGGTATTCTTTGCTTTTCGTTTATAGTTTATTACACCTTTAAACATCTCCAAAAAATACCCTTATTTGGCTTTTGCTTTTGACTTTTTGCAATTAACTAAACTGGCAAAATTTTAACAAACTTCTGGATTTTCATCTAACTTCCTTGAAATTTGAAACCCCTAAATCTGGCTGATCCCTACTGCTAAGGCAATCAATTAAAAACAGATCACAATAATTTAAAAATGTTTTCATACTATATTGTACTGTGATGTCAATGGAATTTTGATCTTTTTGAGGACACACATGTGATTCCATTGCTGACATCCGTGATGTTGGATGAGGCTCACTTTGAAAAACCAGAGGAGTTTTATCCTGAACATTTTCTGGATGCTAGAGGAAATTTTGTGAAGAAAGAAGCCTTCATTCCATTTTCAGCTGGTGAGTTAAATGTTACATGTGTTTTATGAAAACGTTCTATACAGGATGTTAAAATCTAAATATACTGACATTTTTTTTGTTTCAGATAGTATGTGAAAAGGTTAGAACCTCTGTCTGGTTTCAATGCTGTCTATATGCCATTGAGGAGATTTTTGTTTTATCTGACACAAAACCTGGACACAAATTTCTGAAAAATCTACCCAATGCAAACACTGACAGCTGTGAGAACTGGCAAAGGTTAAACCTCCTTTACTCTACTTTAAAACTGTTATGGGTTTTCTGTCTTCATCTGGGAGATATCTCCTTACTTCCTGTTTGACAACCATAAAATATAAGGAGAAATTTTCCAAAAGTTGACAGAAGCAGCAATATTTTGCTATATTGCTATGTCCACAGCTATGTATATTCTTTACTCTGTGTTTACTTGGCTTTCTATGCCATGCAGTAGTGTACAAGATGGAGTGAAAAACATCAGGCAGAATAGCTAGCCTACTATTTGGTCTCTATTATGGAAAGGCTGAATATAAAATCAAATTTTTTTTTTCTTATTTATTCCTAGTGTAGTGCCCTCCTACATAGGCAGTTAGGTAAATTTAGCATGGGCCTTCTGCTCTAGCGACAGGAGCCAGAATTGTTTAGTTTGGTCTGCTCAGGACTCCACAGGCTGGGAGTTTGATTACCTCCCCCCGACTTTAGGAGAAGGTTCTGGATATTAGGGTCGAAGAATTCAAATAGCCGAGCTGAATATTTAGTAGGGCCTATCCAATTCCTGGGGAGATGTGCTCAGATAGTGGATGGGCTCCTGTTACATAGGCTGGAGTCCAGTGGGAAGGGCTCTTTACTTTTGTGGGAATAGACCTGTGAGTTCCAGGGGCTGCTGGATGCTGTACTTTTTCATTAGGGTTGTGCCTATGGATGGTATATACTTTGGGACCCTGTTCGTGAACCCTCCTTTCTTGAGCTGAAGTTTACTTGATCTCATGCTCTCATGACGTGTGTAGCATTTTGGCGCATGGTCATCAGTTATGCACATATAGACTGTCCTAGCTGACTATCATTCCCTTGGTAATTACTAGTGCTACTATCAAGATAAAAGTGTCCTCTATTAGCAACCTGTTCCATTTTTGAAGTAACCTGCTTAATTCCCTGATCCTCTACCCAAGTTTTACCAGCAATAAAAGACACCCCTGAACTGTTTAGTGAGCCAGAGTGGAAAGATGATGGCTGTGTGCCTGGCTGCCCTGCACTGATTCATTAGAGAGAACCTGGGGGCTAGGGATGGTCCCGATGTTCCAGTCGAGCGTAAGTTCAACTCGAACATCAGGTGTTCATTTGTTCGCGGCAAGTTCTCCCACCGCAATGCGCCCCATAATGCACTGCGATATCACAGTGCATTGAAGGCTGCTGATTGGCCAAATCATGCACCTGACCTCTATGCTTTGGCCAATCACAGCGCGATATGCTGTGAGAGCCATGACTGGCCAAAGGCAGGGTGCCTTTGGCCAATCATGGCTCAAGGGCTAAGTCCACGCCCCACACTATATAAGGCTGCTTACACGGCCGCCGTGTATAGTGTTTATGAATGAATCGAGATTAGGCAGGTTAGTTAGTGGATTGAGCGTGCAGTCAGTGTAGTGTATATAATCATATAGTGTAGAGAATATAGTGCAGTCAGTGTAGTGTATATAATCATACAATGTAGAGTATATAGTACAGTCACTGTAGTGTATATAATCATACAGTGTAGATTATATAGTGCAGTCAGTGTAGTGCATATAAAGCAGTGCAGCGTATATAGTGCAGTCAGTGTAGTGTATATAACGCAGTCCAGTCAGTGTAGTGTATATAATACAAGTGGTTAAGGCAACCCAGGACAGAATTAAGAAAAGAAATGGCATGGGGTCCCCTCCCCAAAATCAATACCAGACCCTTATCCGAGCAAGCAGGTCATTAAAGGGCGGGGGCGAGCGAGCGCCCCCCTCCTGAACCATACCAGGCCGCTTGCCCTCAACATGGGGAGGGTGCTTGTGACATCAGAAGTGGGCGTGGTCACTCAGTTATGTCACCAGGTGGCCCCGCCCTTGCCTATATAACAGCTGTCAAAGCAAAGAGACAGCAGTTACCAGGAGGCCTCCCATCGAGGCGGAGCTTTTTCAATTTTTTGAGTCGTCGGGCCGCCTGATTGGCGGTGGATGTACAGTGCAGAACACTTTTTTGTACCTGATACCCATTCACAAAGGGGGGGCGGGATCTGGGGTCCCCCTTGTTAAAGTGGGCTTCCAGATACCCCCCACCTGCAGACCCCAACAACCACCTGCCAGGGTTGTCGGGAAAAGGCCAAGGTTGTTCGGAAGAGGCACCCCAAAGCACCCTCCTCATGTTGAGGGCAAGCGGCCCGGTATGGTTCAGGAGGGGAACGCACTTGCTCGCCCCCCCGATCCTGAGCTGCCAGCCTGCTTGCTCGGATAAGGGTCTGGTATGGATTTGGGGGGGCCCACACCATTTTTTTAAATTTTGGCATGGGGTTCCCCTTAAAATCCATACCAGACCCTAGTAAGGACTGGGAGGGGACCCTGCACCATTTTTTTCACCTATATTGCCGGGAGCCAGCAATACATTACAGTCGCGAGTAGGGATGAGCTTCGAGTTCGAGTCGAACTCATGTTCTACTCGAACATCGGCTGTTCGCAAGTTCGCCGAACAGCGAACAATTTGGGGTGTTCGCGGCAAATTCGAATGCCGCGGAACACCCTTTAAAAGTCTATGGGAGAAATCAAAAGTGCTAATTTTAAAGGCTTATATGCAAGTTATTGTCATAAAAAGTGTTTGGGGACCCGGGTCCTGCCCCAGGGGACATGGATCAATGCAAAAAAAAGTTTTAAAAACGGACGTTTTTTCAGGAGCAGTGATTTTATTAATGCTTAAAGTCAAACAATAAAAGTGTAATATCCCTTTAAATTTCGTACCTGGGGGGTGTCTATAGTATGCCTGTAAAGGGGCGCATGTTTCCTGTGTTTAGAACAGTCTGACAGCAAAATGACATTTGGAAGGAAAAAACTCATTTAAAACTACCCGCGGCTATTGCATTGCCGACAATACACATAGAAGTTCATTGATAAAAACGGCATGGGAATTCCCCACAGGGGAACCCCGAACCAAAATAAAAAAAAAAAAATGATGTGGGGGTCCCCCTAAATTCCATACAAGGCCCTTCGGGTCTGGTATGGATATTAAGGGGAACCCCAGCCAAAATTAAAAAAAAAAATTGACGAGGGGTTCCCCCTAAATTCCATACCAGACCCTTCAGGTCTGGTATGGATTTTAAGGGGAACCCCGTGCCAAAAAAAAAAAAAAAAAACGGCGTGGGGTCCCCCTAAAAATCCATACCAGACCCTTATCCGAGCACGCAACCTGGCAGGCCGCAGGAAAAGAGGGGGGGACGAGAGTGCGGCCCCCCCCCCCTCCTGAACCGTACCAGGCCACATGCCCTCAACATTGGGAGGGTGCTTTGGGGTAGCCCCCCAAAGCACCTTGTCCCCATGTTGATGAAGACAAGGGCCTCATCCCCACAACCGTGGCCGGTGGTTGTGGGGGTCTGCGGGCGGGGGGCTTATCGGAATCTGGAAGCCCCCTTTACCAAGGGGACCCCCAGATCCCGGCCCCCCCCCCCTGTGTGAAATGGTAAGGGGTTACTTACCCCTACCATTTCACTAAAAAACTGTCAAAAATGTTAAAAATGACAAGAGACAGTTTTTGACAATTCCTTTATTTAAATGCTTCTTCTTTCTTCCTTCATCTTCTTCTTCTTCTGGTTCTTCTGGCTCTTCTGGTTCTTCCTCCGGCGTTCTCGTCCAGCATCTCCTCCGCGGCGTCTTCTATCTTCTTCTCCTCGGGCCGCTCCGCACCCATGGCATGAGGGGGGAGGCTCCCGCTCTTCTCTTCATCTTCTTCTTCATCTTCATCTTCTTCTTCATCTTCTTCTTCTTCTTCTTCTTCTTCTTCTCTTCTTCATCTCTTCTTCCTTCTTCATTTCTTCTGCGGGCCGCTCCGCATCCATGCATGGAGGGAGGCTCCCGCTGTGTGACGGCGTCTCTTCGTCTGACGGTTCTTAAATAACGGGGGGCGGGGCCACCCGATGACCCCGCCCCCCTCTGACGCACGGGACATGACGGGACTTCCCTGTGGCATTCCCCGTGACGTCACAGGGAAGTCCCGTCAATTCACCGTGCGTCAGAGGGGGGCGGGGTCACCGGATGGCCCCGCCCCCCGTTATTTAAGAACCGTCAGACGAAGAGACGCCGTCACACAGCGGGAGCCTCCCTCCATGCATGGATGCGGAGCGGCCCGCAGAAGAAATGAAGAAGGAAGAAGAGATGAAGAAGAGAAGAAGAAGAAGAAGAAGAAGATGAAGAAGAAGATGAAGATGAAGAAGAAGATGAAGAGAAGAGCGGGAGCCTCCCCCCTCATGCCATGGGTGCGGAGCGGCCCGAGGAGAAGAAGATAGAAGACGCCACGGAGGAGATGCTGGACGAGAACGCCGGAGGAAGAACCAGAAGAGCCAGAAGAACCAGAAGAAGAAGAAGATGAAGGAAGAAAGAAGAAGCATTTAAATAAAGGAATTGTCAAAAACTGTCTCTTGTCATTTTTAACATTTTTGACAGTTTTTTAGTGAAATGGTAGGGGTAAGTAACCCCTTACCATTTCACACAGGGGGGGGGCCGGGATCTGGGGGTCCCCTTGGTAAAGGGGGCTTCCAGATTCCGATAAGCCCCCCGCCCGCAGACCCCCACAACCACCGGCCACGGTTGTGGGGATGAGGCCCTTGTCTTCATCAACATGGGGACAAGGTGCTTTGGGGGGCTACCCCAAAGCACCCTCCCAATGTTGAGGGCATGTGGCCTGGTACGGTTCAGGAGGGGGGGGGGGCCGCACTCTCGTCCCCCCCTCTTTTCCTGCGGCCTGCCAGGTTGCGTGCTCGGATAAGGGTCTGGTATGGATTTTTAGGGGGACCCCACGCCGTTTTTTTTTTTTTTTTTTTGGCGCGGGGTTCCCCTTAAAATCCATACCAGACCTGAAGGGTCTGGTATGGAATTTAGGGGGAACCCCACGTCAATTTTTTTTTTAAATTTTGGCTGGGGTTCCCCTTAATATCCATACCAGACCTGAAGGGCCTTGTATGGAATTTAGGGGGACTCCCACATCATTTTTTTTTTTTAATTTTGGTTCGGGGTTGCCCTGTGGGGAATTCCCATGCCGTTTTTATCAATGAACTTCTATGTGTATTGTCGGCAATGCAATAGCCGCGGTAGTTTTAAATGAGTTTTTTCCTTCAAAATGTCATTTTGCTGTCAGACTGTTCTAAACACGGGAAACATGCGCCCCTTTACAGGCATACTATAGACACCCCCCAGGTATGAAATTTAAAGGGATATTACACTTTTATTGTTTGACTTTAAGCATTATTAAAATCACTGCTCCTGAAAAAACGGCCGTTTTTAAAACTTTTTTTTGCATTGATCCATGTCCCCTGGGGCAGGACCCAGGTCCCCAAACACTTTTATTGACAATAACTTGCATATTAGCCTTTAAAATTAGCACTTTTGATTATTCATGTTCGTGTCCCATAGACTTTAACGGTGTTCGCGTGTTCGAACGAATTTTTTTCCTGTTCGCATGTTCTGGTGCGAACCGAACAGGGGGGTGTTCGGCTCATCCCTAGTCGCGAGCAAGTTTAAATGAACTTTTTTCCTTTAGAAATGTCATTATTGCTGCGGCATGTTCTATACATTGCACAGATGTGCCACTTTACAGGCAGACTAAGGGGACCCCCCCCTCCACCCAGGTACAATTTTTAAAGGAATATTTCATTTTTATTGTTTCACTTAAAGCATCATTAAAATCACTGCTCCTTTGAAAACGGTTGTTTTAAAAACTTTTTTTTGCATTGATACATGTCCCCTAGGGCAGTACCCGGGTCCCCATACATTTTTTTTTTTTTTTTTTTCCACAAAAAAAGAGTTTATTAAGAAGTTATCACAATTACATATATAGACAGTTGAACAGATTTTGACAGGTGCTCCATGACATTTTATACAATAATGATACAAAAAGTATAACTGTCACTGATGTCATGGGAAGTACAAACATATGGTAGGAAAATAAGAATGCATGAAAGGAGAACCCGCTAGGTACATTGCTACGAGACATTATTTGCATACAAGTCTTATAGAGATCATGAGTACTTTGCGTGGTTTAAGTACAACAGAGTCCGGAACATAGTGGGTGGGGGTATGAGACTTGTGTGAAACTAAAGCAAGAAGGTTTGTCTCTATTAGGTCTTGGACTGTGTCGTATTGTCACAGTCTGATATTGCGAGAGGGTTACGTAAGGGTTCGGGTAAAAAGGGAATATACTTTAGGTAATATGGGAGTGGTATAAAGGTTTAGAAGGGGAAGTGAGTATAGGGAAAAACAGAGGGAGGAAGGGGGAAAAGAGGGAGACGATAGGGGAAGGATATAGATACAGTGTTAGGGTAAGAAAGGGGGGATAGGATAGGGGGTAGGAGGGCCGTCCCCCCCTCCCGGCCAGCCTGTCTCGTATTTAGGGGTTCCTGAGGATCCTCTTGCCTCCTAAGGGAGGGAAGATGTCAGATTGGGAAGTACGACTTGTAGCAATTAGTGGTTTTAAAATGAAACCAGCAGGCCCATATGTTGGTGAATTTTTGTATGCGATCTTGTGAGGTATAGATCAATTCTTCCATCTCCTCAATTTTAGCAATCTTTGTCAACCATTCTCTGATTGTCGGGGGGCTGGTTGAGCGCCATTTGACAGGAATGCATAATCTGGCTGCGTTTACCATATGCATGGCCAGTGATTTATGGTAAGATCTTTTAGGTAGGGTTGTATGATGGAGGAGATATTGTGCTGGAGCGAAGTCCAGGGTGTAAGTAGTGACTCTTTGTATTATGTCGTGAACCTCCCTCCAAAAAACCTGAAGGGTCGGACATTCCCACCATATGTGGATCATAGAGCCTACGTCACCATTACACCTCCAGCATGTATTTGGGATCGAGGGCGCGAATTTATGTATGCGAGATGGTGTTCTGTACCATTTGGTAAGTATTTTGTACCCATTCTCTTGGATGGCAACATTTAGTGAGCCTTTGTGGGTATGAATATATATGGTCTCCCAGTCTTCCTCAGTGAGGTCTAAGTGTAGGTCTTTGTGCCAGGATAAGTGAAGGGATTCAGTTTGAGAGTGGTGTGGTGTTTCTTGGAGGAGAGAATAGATGGTGGATATTAGGTGTCTTTGAGATGTGTTCTGGGTGCATAATGTTTCAAGTGGGGTTAGTTTTCTCGTCCATGTGTTATTGGAGGTAGTAGAAGAGAGAAAGTGTGTCAGCTGTCTATATGTCCAAAAAGGAAAATTTCTTGTGAGGGATAAGGATTTGAGGTTTTCATATGTTCGTAGCCGGTCTGCGTGGAAGAAATGGTGAGCTTGGACTTCTTCATGTGGCCATTCTTGTTTTAAGAATGTGTTTGACAGCCCCGGGGGGAAATCTGGATTTCCCCTCAGGGAGGTCAAAGGCCCTGGTCGTGAAGATAATTGAGAGGTTGTCATGGCAGAGTTGAGGGCGAGCAGTGATGGGTAAATGAGAGGGTGTTTCTTGATTGGTTGTGTCCAGTGTTTGGATGAAATCCAGGGGAGGTAGTGTAAATGGCCAGGTACAAAGGAATTTTCCAGAGTCACCCAGGGTTTCCCTGATCTGGTAGTACACCAGTCCACTACTCTGGTTAAATGGCAGGCTAAGTAATATTTGTAGAGATCTGGAAGTGCAATCCCACCTTTGGTCTTGCTAGAGGTCAGACGAGAGTATTTGATTCTTGGAGGGCTGCTCCTCCAGATAAAGGTCGTACATGCCTTTTTGTATGAATGAAAAAATGCAGGGGGTAAATGTATTGGGATGGTCTGCATTAAATATAGGAGGCGAGGGAGGACAATCATTTTAATCAAGGCCGAGCGTCCGAACCACGAAACGTTGAGCGTGGCCCACTCTTTTAGATCCGTCTGAATTTTCGAGAGAGCAGGGAGGAAATTCTGGTCATATAGGTCTGTAAGTTGTTTGGTGATTTGGATGCCTAGGTAAGTAATGGCGGTGTTTTTCCACTGAAAGGGAAATGAGTCTTGGCAGTGAGTGACCACCTGTGGGGGAAGGGATATGTTCAAAGCGTGTGATTTAGGGTAGTTTATCTTAAGATTCGATAAGGCCCCAAAGTGGTTGATGTCTTTCAATAAGTTGGGTAGGGTGATGTGAGGTGATTGGAGTGTTAGCAGGATATCGTCTGCGAAAGCTGCTACCTTAAATTCCCTCCGATTTATAGTTATTCCCTGGATGTCCGTGTTCGCACGTAGTCTATTTAGGAGGGGCTCTAAAGACAATACAAAAATAAGAGGGGACAAAGGACACCCCTGACGGGTACCATTGGTTATTGGGAAGGCGTTTGACAGGAGGCCGTTTGCTTTTACTTTTGCCGAGGGATTGTCGTATAAAGCGGTGATGTAGTTATATATGTGGGGTGGTAGACCAATGCCCTTCAGCACTGCGCGCATATAATCCCAAGCCACCCTGTCAAACGCCTTCTCGGCATCAAGAGATAGTAGGAATCCCTCCGTTCCCGAGGAGGTAAGCCAGTGGTGTATGTTTAAGGTGCGGATGGTGTTCTCTCTGGCCTCCCGTCCCGGGACAAAACCCACCTGGTCTGCTGAGATCAGGCCAGGAATCAGGGGTAATAGTCTATTTGCTAGAATTTTTGCATACAGTTTGATATCCACATTGAGTAATGAGATGGGTCTGTAATTGGCCGCCAGGGATGGATCCTTATCTGCTTTTGGTATAACTGCTATATGGGCTTCAAGCATATTGCCTGGTGAGGTGGAAGGGGCCGCTAGGGAATTGAAGGCCTTGAGCATTTGCGGTGAGAGCGTTTCTAGGAAGCTTTTGTAGTAAATTAGTGGTAGACCGTCTGGGCCTGGGCTCTTGCCTACTTTCATTTGTTTTATTGCCAAACCCAATTCCTCTATGGTCATGTGTCCTTCTAAATTAGCGGCTTGTTGTGGGGTTATCGGTTTAGGGCAGTATTGGGTTAGAAAGTCATGTATTTGAGATTGGCGAGGAGAGGTGTTGGGTGAGTCTGTATTATGGGATGGCAGATTATATAGTTTAGAGTAAAAGCTTTCGAAATGGGCCGCAATGTCCTCATTTTTAGAAATCACCGCACCCCCGTCGGTGCGAAGGTGGTGAATTATGGAAGAAGTCTTGGCCGCTTGTATAGTGCGGGCAAGCAATCTTCCGCTTTTGTTACCGTGTTCGTAAAAAACTTTTTGTCTGAGTACATATTGACGCCTCGTGCGTTTTCCTAGTTCTTCCATTAGATTGGTCCTAGCATAAAGGAGGTCCTGTAATGTGGATTGAGATGTGGATTGTTTGTGTGTTTTTTCGAGTTTATTAATAGTTTCGATGAGGGATGCAATATGGGCTTGTCTGATTTTCTTCTCTTTTGTTGCCAGGGCTATGAGTTTCCCCCTTATGACACATTTATGGGCTTCCCAGATCGTGACCGGGGTTATCTCTGGGGAGGAATTTTCTTGAAAGTACTGTTGAAGTCGGGTGTTTATTTGTCTTATTACGTCAGGGTCTTTAAGGAGGGATGGATTAAGTCTCCATGTTTTGGTTCTAGTGTTGTAGTCCGGGAATGTTAGAGTGATCGTGATGGGGTGATGGTCTGATAGGAACATAGGTTCTATTGTGGCGTGGGAGAGGTGAGTTAAGTCTGTTTGGGATAGAAATATATAGTCAATTCTCGAGTATTTTTGGTGTGGGGAGGAGAAGAATGTATAATCTTTGTCCGTCGGGTGTATGGTACGCCAGGAATCATGGAGTGTCAAGTTCTGTAATTGGAGTTTAATTTGTCGCAATGCCCGATAGGGGAGCACAGAGGTTCCCGTGGAGGAATCTAGGTTTGGATTTAGTGGGACATTGAAATCGCCACCAAGAAGTAATATACCCTCTTGAAATGTGGATAGGAGGTCACAGATTTGTCTGAAGAAAGTTACTTGGTGCTCATTTGGGCAGTACACATTAGCAATTGTGATTGGTTTTAATGCGTAAGTGCCTTTGATAAAAATGTATCTACCCTCTTGGTCAATCAGGGAGTCTTTCAATTGAAAGTCAGCGTGTTTGGAAATAAGGATAGAAACTCCTTTTGTTTTTGAGGTTGGGTTCGTGGAGTGGAGTGCATGTTTATATACATGGTTCGACAGTTTGGGGATATATTTTGCGCAGAAATGTGTTTCCTGTAGTAGGAGGAAGTGGGCTTTGTGTTTTGTCAGTTCTGATAATACTTGCGTCCTTTTTTCCGGGATATTTAAACCTTTTACATTTAGTGATAGGCATTTGAGAGAGAGTTGTTGTGTAGAGATTGGAGCTTTCTTCGACATTGTGGGTGTTTATATAATCAGAGGGTACTAAGTTGAGCTAGCTAGTGTCGTGTCTTGCGCACGTGTTGTAAGGTGGAATAATGAGTAAATGAGGGCTGGAGGGGGGGAAGGAGGGGCGGCCCCCGTCCCGTAGAGAGGATGGAAGGTAGAGAAAGTGCAGAATGGACAGGGGGGGATAGACCCAATAGAGATAATGGGGTAAAAAGGAAGTGGGAGGGTAGGAGGTAGAAGGAGCGGGAGGGGGAGGGGGAAGGGGGTAGGAGAAGAGGCAGAGGAGAGTCAAATTAGGTAAACTTAAAGTCTGGGGGGTGAGGGGACGTACCTCAAAATTAGAATGGGTACGCGAATAGGGTGTACCGGAGGTGGACGTAGGTTTGCCTATCCACCTATGGAGTAGATGGCCGGGTTAGTAGCTCTAGTCCGTACGGACAGCTGTGTGGGGTAAGCGAACTGTGGTAGGAAAGAGTGCTGCAGCACTATGGAGGACGAAACCTGCTGAATGATAGTGGTTGGGGGCTTGTGGACTTATGCGTTAGACTACAGTAAAGGAGTCTATGTATGGGTGATCCGGGACCATAAGACTGTTGGTTCAGTCCTGTGGTTAGTATAAGTTGTGGTACTTTATGTACTGCTTCTGGTAATAATAATAGTATCCCAGGATTCCTAAGGTTAACAACAAAGAAAGAAAAAAAGAAAAAAAAAAAAAAAAAAAGGGAAAAAAAAAAAAGAAAGGAAAAAAAAAAGGAAAAAAAAAAAAAAAAAAAAAAAAAAAAAAAAAAGATTTTCCCTCTCAAAGCATAGTAAACATGTAGAAAATAAACAAGAATAACCGCCTATGATAGCCTGACCTCCTGGGGGGCTCAATCATTAGGAAAGGGAGAGTAAACTGCTACTCATAAACTTCTGTGTCGTATTGTAGTTAGGTTTGTTCAGTGTTCCTTTACATTACGAATTTCCTGCTCCCCTTATCAAGGGGGCAAACCTGTTAGTGTGGGAGCCTGGATCTCCACGCCAAGTGTATTTAAAAACTTAGGTGGTGCAGACCTTAACTCAAAGGGGTGTTTGTATTGATAAGGGTTTGTTGTCAATGGGATGGATTGGCATCATTTCCTTCTGATTAGTGGTTCCGTAGGATTTCAGAGTGCTTAATCTAGGTTCATAGGGCTTGGAAGAGGTAGGATTAATATCATTGGAAGGGAGAATTAACTGCATGTTCTGGCTAAAATAGGTCTCCCCTACCCCATGTTTAGGCAAGAGTAGAGGGTTTAAGGATCCAGGCTCCCACTGTTTGTCTTACACGCACAGTCTTAACCATTTAAAACAAACAAAATAAGCGTTTTTAACATAACTAAGAAAAGAAATGGAAATACATCTCTTTGCTTTAAGCAAGAGGAAATGGCCTATTCGGGCAACAAATGATACACCTGAGGCAAGTGTAGACCTGGCATTAGTGTTAGTGCTGCGACTGAAGAAGATAACTGATCGGTCACCTCTGACTGAGGCGTTACTCACAAGTCCAGATGAGGTGGTGAAGTGATTGCCAGGATTATGTATATGCGTCTCTTATCTGAGCGAAGGGTTGACAGTGTTAGTCTTTGAGGAGGCTGGTGTTGCTTCTTCAACTACACGGAGAGGAGGATGAGAAAAAAAAAAAAAAAAGAAAAAAAGAGGGGGGAAGGGGGGTGGAAGTATGTTAGAAGGGAGGAAGAGTTAGAGTTACTGTGTAGTAACAATATGGTTAGTACAAATGAGGGTGATGTCTTCTAGTGGTTCAGACGAGGAGTGCCTGCCAGGCCTGGGCTGCGTGCTGAGAGGTCACGGCGGGACTGACGATCTCCAGGTGAGGTAGGGTCCAGTCTGCGTCGTCTGGATCGTTGTCTTTGGGCTTTGGGAGATGACTCGCATGAGACTGGCTTCCATGGATCCACAGGGAAGTAGAAAGCATGCCACTCCGGTATGTCCATCTGAGGAATGTCCATTTGTTCGCAGAAGGCGGGTAGATCTTCCGGGGTTCTAAGAAAGGCAGTGCGACCCCTAGTGGATGCTGACAGGCAGAACGGGAATTTCCATCTATACTGGATGTTATGCGAGCGAAGTACTTCCAGCAGGGGGCGCAGGGTACGTCTGTTTTGTAGAGTGATTTGAGATAGGTCCTGAAACAATTTTACTTCAGTACCATTGAGTAATATGCGGCCTCTATCTCTTGCTTTTTTAAGAATCTCCTCTTTCAAGGGGAAGTTGACAATACAGCAGATGATGTCCCTGGGTGGTTCATTGTCGCGGGGAGGGGGTCTTAATGCGCGGTGTATGCGTTCCATCTCTACGGGGGAGTCTGCTGGTCGGCCCAATAAGTCATTAAAGATGGAACATACTGTGTGTTGTAGTGCGGCCTGGTCAATTCCCTCCGGGACCCCCCTCACTCTCACGTTGTGCCTGCGTCCCCTATTGTCCAGGTCTTCCACTTGTCTGTGGAGCTCAAACAAGTGTGGCAGCTGTGCATCATACGTTTTCTGTACTTGCCTGATAGCGGTCGCCTGTGTACGCGTATTCTCCTCCACTGTTGCGATTCGATCGTTCATTGCGTGAATGTCCGCCTTGAGATCTGAAATCGCCGACATCATGGTATGTTTGATGTCTAGGGCCACCCTCTGGAGGTCTCTTTGTAGGTCTAGTAGGCTTGGAAGCGGAGCTCCAGGGTCGTCTTTGTCCATGGTCGGGTCCGTGCTGCTTCTAATTGAGTCCGGGGATGAGGCCTGTATAGCGTGTGAGGCCCGTGCGGCCTGTGATGCCTCGAGGTGCGCCGTTTGTCTGGTCCGGAAAATCTCTGGGATGTTTCCGCTGATCTGCGTGCCTGGCTCTTTTTGTGCACGGGGTGTTGAGGTACTTCTGTTGGGCTTTCCCATCATGGGTGAGCGAATTTAGAGCCCCAAATAAGGCGTTTATCGTCCTCCAAGTGCGGGAGCTTCTTGTTCAAGCAGCCATCTCGTTTCCCGTCCAGGCCACGCCCCCCCCATACATTTTTTATGGCTATAGCTTGCATATAACCCTTTAAAATGAGGACTTTTGATTTTTCAGAGGTAGCGCTACACTAGAGCTACAGTTATGTCAATTTCAGATTAAACAAATAGTATATTTTATATTTCTTCAAACCATCATATGCAGTGCCTTGAAAAAGTATTCATACGTTTTCCACATTTTGTCATGTTACAACCAAAAATGTAAATGTATTTTATTGGAATTGTATGTGATAGACCAACACAAAGTGGCATATAATTGTTAAGTGGATGGAATATGATAAATGGTTTTCAAATTAAAAAAAAAAAATCTTAAAAGTGTGGCGTGCATTTATATTCAGCCCCTTTACTCTGATACCCTCTAACTAAAATCTAGTGGAACCAATTGCCTTTAGAAGTCACCTAATTAATAGAGTACACCTGTGTGTAATTTAATATCAGTATAAATACAGCTGTTCTGTGAAGCCCTTAGAGGTTTGTTAGAGAACCTTAGTGAACTAAAAGCATCAAGAAGGCTAAGGAACACACCAGACTGGTTAAGAATAAAGTTGTGGAGAAGTTTAAAGCAGGGTTAGGTTATAAAAAAATATCCCAAGCTTTGAACATCTCATGGAGCACTGTTCAAGCCATCATCTGAAAATGGAAAGAGTATGGCACAACTGCAAACCTGCTAAAACTGACAGGCTGGGCAAGGAGAGCTTTAATCAGAGAAGCAGCCAAGAGGCCCATTGTAACCCTGGAGGAGCTGCAGAGATCCATAGCTCAGGTGGGAGAATCTGTTCACGGGACAACAATTAGGCTTGCACTCCATAAATCTGACCTTTATGGAAGAGTGGCAAGAAGAAAGTAATTGTTGAAAGAAAGTCATAAGTCCCATTTGCAGCTTGCGAGAAGCCATGTGGGGGACACAGCAAACTGTGTCCCCCACATGTGGAACTCTGGTCAGATGAGACCAAAATTGAACTTTTTGGCCTAAAAGCAAAACGCTATGTGTGGTGGAAAACTAACACTGCACATCACCCTGAACACACCATCCCCACCGTAAAACATGGTGGTGGCAGCATCATGTTGTGGGGATGCTTTTCTTCAGCAGGGACAGGGAAGCTGGTCAGAGGTAATGGGAAGATGGATGGAGCCAAAAACAGGGCAATCTTAGAAGAAAACCTGATAGAGTCTACAAAAGACTTGAGACTAGGGCAGAGGTTCAACTTCCAGCAGGACAACGACCCTAAACATACAGCCAGAGCTACTATGGAATGGTTTAAATCAAAGTATATTCATTTGTTAGAATGGCCCAGTCAAAGTCCAGACTTAAATCCAATTAAGAATCGGTGGCAAGACTTGAAAATTACTGTTCACAGACGCTCTCCATCCAATCTGACAGAGCTTGAGATATTTTGCAAAGAAGAATGGGCAAAAATTTCACTCTAGATGTGCAAAGCTGGTAGAGGCATACCCAAAATGACTTGCAGCTGTAATTGCAGCGAAAGGTGGTTCTACAAAGTATTGACTCAGGAGGGCTGAATACAAATGCACACCACACTTTTTACATATTTATTTGTAAATAATGTTGAAAACCATTTATCATTTTCCTTCCACTTCACAATTATGTGCCACTTTGTGTTGGTCTATCACATAAAATCCCAATAAAATACGTTCCCCTTTTTTTGGTTGTAACATGACAAGATGTGGGAAATTTCAAGGGGTATGAATACAAGGCACTGTAATACAGTTTCACTTCCTGAATCAGTTCCTCAAAACGCCTTTATAATGCATCAGGAATTCATCCACATTTTGGGCATCGTCACCTGCTTGGGCTCAGATATGATCCGAAAAGCCTTTTCAGGCAAAGATTTTTTTTTTTTTTTGGATAGACTGTATATCTTAGGTCATTTGGATAGACTGTATATCTTAGGTTTTTATTGCTTATATCCTTATTGGGGAGAGTTTCACTCACTTCCTTCGAAAGCAGGTATAGAATCTCAATTCTAATAACCTGATAATATATCTCTTATGTTTACTAGGTAAAAGAAGCTGTGTTGGTGAGACATTGGCCAAAATGGAATTGTTTATGTTCTTTGTTAGTCTTCTACAAAACTTCACTTTCCAGGCACCTCCAGGAACTAAACTGGACCTTAAAACAGCAGTTGGCTTCACACGGGGTCCTGCGAGTCATAAAATTTGTGCTTTGTCTCGTGTGTAATGCTGAACCTTGACAATGTGGGAATGACTTTCTATGGTATTTATTTTGCTGATAATATGAATGTATTCTAAACATGTTTTGTGTTGAATGCAAACCTCACCTTGCTCCTTTAAAACATCTATCTATTATGTGTGCAATTATTAAAAGTGTATTTCTACAATCTTTTTAAATAAAATGCTAATTTTTTGGCAATCAGGATTTCTGGTCGGATGTCCCATGATACCTGTGTCCCAGGACATGTCTCGGAATCAAGGCACTGACAGCTGCAGTTTCCTTATACTAGCACCTACCCAGAATACTACAGTAGAAAATAGATTATATTATACTCCCACCATACTACTCATAACTAAGTTAATTAGCTATGGACGGTGTGGTGGAAGTATAATGTAATTTATTCTCACACTCCTGCCCCAACTCTATCCTCCATCTGCAGTATCTGCCAGAGACTGTATCTACCATAGATTGCCATAAAGAAAGTAGGAGTTCGGCACCACCACAGTATAAACTAAAATTGTAGTACACATTATTTGTTATCCATCAAGACATAAAAGAATCCATCATATAAAAGATTGACGTGTTTCAGCCCCAAACACTCTGGACCTTGGCATAGACCAGTGGTTCTCAACCCTCAACAGGCCATGTTTTGGGAATTTTTCTTAGATAAAATAGCTGTCCAAAATAGCAAGCCATTGACTCTGATTTATAACACCTGTGCAAGATAAAGGAAAACCTGCAAACATGGCCTGTTGGAGGTACTTATCCCATAGACAGTAAAAAGTAGGGTTGCAGCACCACTGACTTTTCTTTTCTTTACAGTATTTACCACTTCCCACATGTTGTCCCTGGCTCCACCTCCCACAATAGCCTCTTTGATATTTTATGACTGCCAGGAAGGAGGTCTTGAGGGCAACATAGGGTGGGGGAGCCCACAGAAGTAACATTTACAGGTAGATTTTGCTGTTACAGTACCTAGTGTGGGAGGCAAAGCACACAGGGTAGGGTACCCCAGTTAGTGGGTGGGGCAGGGGTGTGGCCATTTCCTCCCATTGTAGCACAGGCGGCTGCTTCATTTGTGCTCATCTAGCAGCTGAAGAATTGAAAAGAGGAGGAACAGAGATAGCAACCCAGGAAGTCTTCTCTCTGCAGCCAGGTGGTAAGTGACCAAAGTATGACTCTATTAACTGACTACCCTGCTCTGACATACCGGTCACTGACTGCCCTGCCCTGACATACTACTCACTTAGTGTTCTGCCTTGGCAAACCCCTCACTGACTGCCCTGCCCTGACATACCACTCACTTAGTGCCCTGCCATGGCAAACCGCTCACTGACTGCCCTGACAAACCGCTCATTTACTGCCATGCCCTGACATACCGCTCACTGACTGCCCTGCCCTTATGTACTGCTGCTTGTAACGACACCCTGAGTATGAAAGGGGTTAAAGCCGTTTAGGACATTCCATTTCTGAACACAAAGGCAGCTACCGAACATTCCAATCAGCCGAACAAGAAACCCATACGAATAATTCTTCCCCCCAAGTACGAGACGAGGCTCTGTACGGAGGGTCAATCAGGAATCAGACTCTTTATTGAAAACAAATGCAGGCTTTTTTTATACACTTGAGAATACTGCAGGTGCCACATGAACAATGACCCGGATCCACCCATAACATCACACAATGGTTACATAACGAGCCCCCACATTATTCTGAGTGTCAATATCTCCCCTAACAGACAACAGGTGAGTTCATTAGCACACTTAATAATAGGTGAAGGGACAACTGCCTCAAACAAGATTAACACAATATACTTATCCAGATAAAAGCAACATAGTTAAGCAATAGATGGTCGGTCTCTTACACTAAACTTCCTGGCCATAGACTTCACAGTGTACAGGGATAAAATCTTCATATTTCTTGAGAGATATTGTTAATGAATATTACTGTCCCATTTGAAGTAATACAATCATATTCTCAGGGTTCATTGTTTTCTTGGTCACCCTGTGCCCAAAAGTGACTCCCGTCACACTGCTCCTTGACTGCCATACCCTGACATACTGCTCACTGAATCCCCTGCCTATACATACTGCTCGCTGACTGCCTTGTCCTGACATACCACTCACTGACTGCCCTGCCCTGATTTCCTGCTTACTGAGCACCCTGCCACAACATAATGCTCACTCACTGTCCTGCCACTACATACTGTTCACTACCCTACAGTATACTGCTACTCTATATACTGTTCACTGACCACCCTGCTGCCACATACTGCTCACTCACTGCCCTACCACTATATACTGCTCACTGACCACCCTGTTGCTACTGTATATACTGTTCACTGACCGCCCTATTACCACATACTGCTCACTGACCGCTCTGCCACTATATACTGCTCACTAGCTGCTCTGCCACCACATACTGTTTACTGCCCCACTACTACATACTGCTTACTGACTGCCTTGTCCATACGTACTGCTCACCTACTGCCCTGTTGCTACGTACCATACACCATAGCTCTGCATTGCCATTTTTTACTGCCGTGCCCTTTTTTTTTTTTTTTTTTTTTTTTTTTACTTTTGCATTTTAACCCCAAAACTATAGCTGCATTATTTATGCTTAATTATAGTATGGTGTTAGGTTACTGATATGCCTAAATTAACGCCCCACCCCTAATTAAAGTAATTCTCCACCTCTAATGGTTTGCTAAACAAACAGCATTTTTTTTTTCTAAATGCAACTATGATAGCGTCATGGTGACAATTACATTACTAAGCCCCAATAATTCTGTAGGACAGATTAACAGATGAATTATGAAGACCATGTTAACCATTTTTTAAAATATATAACTTATTTTCTATTAACAGACACAAAAAATATTATGAAAGATGTTCAGATCTCCAAATACAGCCTCTCCTCAATTTTGTCTCAGCTTTGGAAGCTTAGTTTATTAACTAACTAGGCACCCAATGGTTGTCTCAACCTGCCCTGCTTTAAGAGCATTGGAAGTCAGTAGGAGAAGGTCTGTATCAGTTTCTGCCCCTACTGTTTTACCATCACGACTGACACAAGGGGTTGATTTACTAAAAGGCAAATAGAATGTTCACTTTTGCCGCGTACACACGAGCAGAATGTCTGACAGAAAAAGTCCGACAGAAGCTTTTCATCGTCTATTCCGATCATGTGTAGGCCTCATCTGACTTTTTTTTTGAAAATTCTGATGAACCTAAAAATAGAACATGCTCTAAATATTTCCGATGGAACCAATTCCTATCGGGAAAACCGCTCGTCTGTATGCTGTTCCAACGGACCAAAAACGACGCTTGCTCTGAAGCAAGTACGAGACGGAAACTATTGGCTACTGGCTATTGAACTTCCTTTTTCTAGTCCCGTCGTAAGTGCTGTACGTCACCTCCTTCTGGATGGTCGGAGTTTGGTCGGACTTTGGATTGACCGTGTGTAGGCAAGACTGCTTGAATGGAATTCCGTCGGAGTTCCGTCTGAGAAACCTTCAGAGTTTGTTCCGACGGCTAAACCGGTCGTGTGTACACGGCATTTGGAAAGGTAATTTTCCCCAAAGCTTGGTGTTTCCCCAAAGAATGTGGTGAAATTTGACTTTGCAAAGCCAATCACGGCAAGAAAATAAAAATGTAATTAAAAAAATGTAAAAAGAAATATTTTTGCCAGTTTCTCCACCATTGTTCTAATAAATTCTCTCAGTATTTGGTTGCTGCTGTTTGGTCAGTGAGTATTATGGAGTAGCTGTGGAAATGGTACCTCTAGATCGTCTAGGAGGGCCCATTATAACTCAACAGCTCTTTTGGAGCTGCCATATATACAGTACATATACTGCTTATATAAGGTGGCAGGTTCAACTGCATTTGATAGTCTTAAGCAATGCACAAAACAGTAACACAAACAAACAGAACATCTGCTTGTCTGAGCCACTAACTAAATTCAGTTTAGTTCCTGAGAATCCTGTCTAATAGGATTTAACATGGTAGCAGGCTCCCACAGGAAAGAGAGTGAAAGAGAGTCCCGAGCATTAATTAGCTTGCATATATAACGTGTATATACAATATATCTGTCCACAACAAACTTCAATAAAATAGCTGCAAACACCGGATTGATTAGTAAATCAATAAAAATATGTCCAAATTGTGTTTTGAAGAAGAATGTACTCAATAATTGAGAAAGAAAGCCATCTATATAGTCAATGACTGGAACCTATAGCCACATCCCTAAATAGAGAAAGAAAAACAAAGGAGATGCCCCCTGGGACTTTATGGGCATAGGAAGGAAACCAGAAAGATGCCTAAAGTAGTATAATAAAAAGTACAAATTTTATTGATAAAAACCATCTAACAATAGATGAGAATATCACATTTATTATACATGAATGGTAATCATATATGGATAATATACAGCTGAATTCTATGACACACAGTTGATCTCACAGTAAGAGGCCGCAATGGAAAATCCCAACATGTTTTGGAATATACATTTAATTCCTTCTTCAGGGGGGTGGGCAGAAAAAGCAGTGACATCTGGTAATACAATAACAAGGTATCAGAAAAAATAACATTGCATCACTGGGAAATGGCATTTTCGGCTGAAAAATACTCACATGGTGGCTACCATAGATAGATATAGAAACACAACGTGGATCATGAGGTTAAAGCTCTCCAAATTGTCCCACTGCATCTGAGCTCTTTATTACGTGCGTATAAAGTGAAAAAAAGACCATGAACGTTAAACTAAAAAAAGTGGTATTTAGTCCAAAACAATATTGGTGACAAAATCCCCCAAAAATATCAAATATATCCAGGTATCATTGTGATGTCACGAACATCACCTTCACCAACCTCTCCCAGGTGTACTCTCACCTTGGTTGAATGACCCCTGCTACAAAGGTCAAAATTAGCATTCTCCTTCCCAATCCCAAGGACACCACAAAGACAAATGGAGGATATCAGCATCAACCTGTCTCATCTAAAACATGGATCACTGAGCCCTGTGATTATAACATAAGTCTGAATTTATTGAAAGGCAAACATTTTTTTTTATAGTGCTTCTAAAGGAAAGAATAAAAAAAACAAAAAAACAAAAAACAAAAAACAAAAACAAACGTTATGCTTAACTGCTCTGTGCAATGGTTTTGCACAGAGCAGCCCCGATCCTTTTCTTTTTGGGTCCCCCGTCAACTAAAATATTTTCGTCTACTAAATGAATACTATTTTAGTTTACTAAAATACGACTAAAACTAAAACAATTCAGATAACTAAAATATGAAAAAAACTAAAATGACATTTTAGCCAAAAGACTAAAATACGACCAAAACTAAAATGGCATTTTAGTCAAAAGACCATTGCCCCGTACACACGATAGGATTTTCCGACAACAAATGTTGGATGTGAGCTTGTTGTCGGAAAGTCCGAACGTGTGTATGCTCCATAGAACATTTGTTGTTGGAATTTCCGCCAACAAATGTTTGAGAGCAGGTTCTCAAATTTTCCAACAACAAAATTTGTCGTCGGAAATTCCGATCGTGTGTACATAAGTCCGACGCACAAAGGTCCACGCATGCTCGGCAGTGCTGGGACAAGGCCATGTGGTACCCAAGGCAAAGATGGCAAACTGCACCCCCCCCTTTTAAGAGGCAGTGGAAGCCAATCAGCAGGCAGTGCTAGCACAGCCCCCTCTGCAGTAGAGTCCCGCATAGGTGGGGGTAAGGGCAGGCGGAGGGAGGGGTCAAGGGCTGCCAATCACAGATGGGCACACTGGGACTGAGCTGTTCTTACTGTTTGTGGGACACTGATGATCAGGAGGAAGGGAGTGGAATGGATGGGATGGGACAGGGGGTGGATATAAAGGCCAGTCTGTGGCTGAGGGATGCGGGGGGGGGGGTGCTGGCTCTTTCTCGTGTTGGTGGTCTCTGGCTGCAGAAAGAGGTTTTGGCATGGTGGTAGCTGTGCCTCTCCCTGCAGCTGAAGCCCCAGTCCCCCCCCCGCGCACTGATTGACAGCCTCAGAGAGGGACGGCCCGGACAACTCTTCTTTCCTACCTCCTTTTCAATCAGCTCCATACAGCGCTCGTGGGGCCTCCTCCGCAGGACATGGTGAAATCAAAGGCTTTGTCAGTAATTTTCCCACCTGCAATGAATATGCCCATTTACAACAAAAAGAAACCATGATGTCACATGAGATACCTACACGTCCTTGGCAGATTATCAGTATGGACTTATTCAACTATGCATGCAAGGAATACCTGCTATTAGTCGATCATTATTCAGACTTCTGGGAAATAGACCTTCTCACCCGACTTATCCACTGAAGCTACAATTAAGAGGTGCAAGACTCAGTTTGCACGTCATGGCCAACCAGATACAGTGATCTTGGACAATGGCCCTCAGTTTGCAAGCCTACATTTCAGAAAATTTGCCACTGAATGGGTTTGAGCATGTTACTTCCTCATCACGTCATCCACAGGCTAATGGCAAAGCTGAATCAGCTGTAAGGCTAGGTTCACACTGCTGCGAATTCTATTGCGAATTTAAGCCGTTGCGATCGCTCAAATTCGCAAGTCATTTAAATTACATAGATTAACATTAGTGCCGTTCACATCGACGCGTTGCGAATATAACCTGCGTGAAAAAAAGGTCCTGTGCGAGTTTACTGCGTTGCGTTGCGAATTTAGTCTCCATAGACATCAATGTAAATCGTTCTTGAATCGCATTGATTGGTTCACATATGTGCGAATTCCACCACACTACTCTCCACAAAAACCAGGAAGTACACAGGAAGTTAAGACCCTTTTTTTTTTTACATTATGATTCCATTGGCTAGACTATCAATCGCAGCTATATCCAACTCCTGAAATTCGCGGTAAAATCGCGGTAAATTTGCGGTAAATTCGCGGTAAATTCGCGGTAAAATCGCGATAAATTCGCGGTAAAATCGCGGTAAATTCGCACTGCAGCAGTGTGAACCTAGCCTCAAGATTGTTAAAAATGTATGCAAGAAAGCACAAGTGATGGTAAAGACCCATGGAAGGCCATTTTACATTGGAGAAACACTCCGACCTATGGCATGGATAATAGTCCGGCACAAAGACTGATGTCAAGGAGATTAAAGACCTCCTTACTAGTAGCAAATAGGCTGCTTGAGCCCTCTGTCATACAAGGTGTTACAGAAAGGTTAAGGATTATGAGACAAGTGTCAAAGGCACGATATGACACATCGGCCAGAGATTTGCCAGAATTGAATATTGGGAGACGAATCTGTATGAAACCATTGACTGGAGATCGAACAGGCCGTTGGAGAATGGATACTTGTCTGCAAAAGGTTGCACCTATCTTGTGGATGTTGAAGGAATTCTCTATTGCCATAATCGAGTGGATTTGAGAGTGGCAGAGCAGCCTGAATCTCAGTATCCCGTTGTTAGGTCAGACACACCCAGTATCACAAGGACATACTCACCCATTGACAGTGAGGCATGTACAGAGGCAATGCCTCATACCAATGGCAATGACAGTTCTGGTCAAGCAAGTATACCCGACAGTTGTCAAGAGCAGAGCATGTCAGTACGTCATGAGAGGAGCCCAGTAACTTCAGAAAGGGCTAATGTAACCCTTGCACAAGGGCCAGTCTTCAACCATAGTATTAGAAGTTCAAAACCACCCATGAGACTTAACCTATAGAATGTGTTATTGCTGTGTCTCTTTTGAATTTCACAATGTTCATTTCTTAACACTAAAAGGGGGAGAGTTATGGATGTTATGTTTCTTTAAATGCAAATCTATGGTGCATCTCTGTTGTACTTCTTCCTGTGTGGTGTTTCCTGTTCCTGCTGGGTTTATTCAGTGAACATGGCTTCTGTACAGTAATGGCTTGTGCTGTCTCTTTACTTACATCACATCAAACAGGGATCTGTGGAGGGGACTGGGATACAAGGATGGGGGCTGTGGAGAGGACTGAGATACATGGAAAGAGGGACTGGGGTGCAAGGAGTGGGGCTTTGCAGGGTTCTGCGGTGCAAGTAAGGGGAGCAGCTGTGAAGGGGACTGGAGTGCACGTAAGGGGGGCTGTAAAAGGGACTGGGGTACAAGTAAAGGGGGGGTTGCAAAGGAGGATTTTAAAAGGGACTGGGGTACAAGGGGGGCTGTGAAGAGGACTGAGATGCAAAGGACTTGGATGCAAGGAAGGGGGGCTGAGAACACTGAAGTAAAGGGGGAAGGACAACAGAAGGACTGCCAGAAACACCGGGGATTTCTCACAAAGGAAGCAATACAAAGAGAACAGGATACTTTTTCATACAAGTACATGGTACAACAGGCACTGGTCAGGGATATGAAATGTTGGGTTCACATATATATATATTTTTTGGAACTTCTTTTTATTGCGTTCAAAAGGTAAGGTATACAAAACAAAAAAGAACCAGAAAAAACAAGCACACAAAACTAAAAAGTTGACATCCAAGTTTTTCTTATTTTTTGTTATAAATCTTTGCAAATAAGTAATTTTTCTTCTTCACTGATGGGCGCTGATGAGGCTGCACTGATGGGCGCTGATGAGGCTTCACTGATGGGTGCTGATGAGGCTGCACTGATAGGCGCTGATGATGCTGCACTGATGGGCACTGATGATGCTGCACTGATGGGCACTGATGAGAAAGCATTGACAAGGCTGCACTGATGGGCACTGATGGGCACTGATGAGGCTGCACTGATGGGCGCTGATAAGGCTACATTGATGGGCACTGATGAGGAGGCACTGACGAGGCTGCATGGATGGGCACTGATGAGGCTGCACTGATGGGTGCTGATGAGACTGCACTGATGGGCGCTGATGAGGCTGTACTGATGGGCGCTGTTGACGCTGCACTGATGGGCGCTGATGAGGCTGCACGGATGGGCGCTGGTGATGCTGCACTGATGGGCGCTGATGAGGATGCACTGATGGGTACTGATGAGGCTGAACTAATGGGCACTGATGAGGCTGCACTAATGGGCACTGATGAGGAGGCATTGACAAGGCTGCACTGATGGGCACTGATGAGGCTGCACTGATCGGCCCTGATGAGGCTGCACTGATAGACGGTAGTGATATGCACTGATAAGTGGCACTGATGGGGCTGAACTCATTATCAGTGTAAATGTTGTACTCACTGTGTCTCTGTGTGAGGAAACAAGAGCCCATACTGGCAAGTCTGTCTACATGTGATACATTGTAAAGGGCTGCTGTGATTGGCCCTTCACCCCGATCTGTAATCCGCCGTGTCCAAAAGACACAGAGATCACAGACACTTCCCAATGCACTCCCCAGGGGGCGCACAGGAGGCGTGTTTTTAGAGGATATCCAGGGAAAACATCTCTGAACTGGAGAGCCATGCTGTAGCAGTATTGGCTATAGAGTGGTATTAAAGTGGTTAATTATCAAAGTATACTTTTTTTTTACAATAGCGGTCCTTTAAATCCGCACAGTTCTTGGGTAGAATTATTTGAAAGCTGCATATTAATAGACATGTTTTAAACACACATCGACTTATTTCATAAGCCTAAGGTCAGTGTACTCAAAGGACGATAACCCATAGCAAAGTTTACTGAGACTTATATATATTGGCTAAAGATGTGCCACATCCCAAACAGAACTGCATATAGCACAAATGTCAGTTGGATTGTATGATTTTTGAGACACAACTCATACAAATTTAAATTCTATAAAAAAAAATGTCATATACTTTATTCCACATAGATTATAACATTAAAAAATAACTAACAGGAATGATTTAAAATAATCTCCATATGTCATAATTATTTATACACCATTTATCCATTTCCAAAACTCACGGTCCTTTGAACCTTTATAAACCTTTGTTTATACACATTCATCACATTTTGTATTCTTTGGCTGAGCTCGATGCATTTCCTGTATTGTAATCCACTTCTTCAGGAGTAGTGTAATGTAGGGTTAATTAAAGTAGAACTATAGGCAAAACTTTTTTTTTTTTTCATTTTGCATAGAGTAAGGGAGGGTTAAAACCTCTGTCAGATTTCTTTCGCCATCTGTGTCCCATTGCGGAGATTTGCCTTCACTTTCTGTCCCATAACCAAGCAGGAAGTGAGAGGAAATCCCTTCCAAATAAAAGGAATTCCTTGAGGACCCCCAGGTCGCCAGAACCTGTCCCCATTGGAAGATTTCCCCTCTCTTACTTTTCTAAGGACAACCCAAAATGTGGGATTTTCTTGTACTATCGCTTTCAATAATAATGGTAAACAGGACAAATAGAGAGGGTGAATCTCCCTAACGAGGGCACGGACAGCAATAAAAACTGACAGGGCTTCTAATCCCTCTCCGCTCTATCCAAAATGAAAAAAAAATGTTTTGCCTTTAGTTTTACTTTAAACACCTTCCCACCTGGCCTATATCAGATTGACAGCTAGGTGGGTGCTTTGCCATTCTGACTGGATGCCATATGATGCCCTTTACATTGCGGCCTGCAGGACAGCTATCAGTGGGGAGCTGTGTCCCTCTGACACAGCACATCACCGATCATGGTAAAGAGCCATTGAAGAAGGCTCTTTACCATGTGATCAGCTGTGTCCAATCAGAGCTGGTCACATTTCCTTCCTCAGCGCTATCAGTGCCTGAGGAAAGGAAAGCTGATAACCGGCTTTCCAGCTACAGGGGACAATTACACTGATAATCAGTGCCCTGATGATCGGTGCAGCCTATCAGTGTCCATCAGTGCAACATATCAGTACCCATTAGCGCAGCATATTGCTGCCCATCAGTGCTGCCTCATCAGTGTAGCCTCATCAGTAACCATCAGTGCAGCCTCATTAATGCCCATCAGTGCAGCCTCATCAATGCCCATCAGTGCAGCCTCATCAGTGACCATCAGTGCAGCCTCATCAGTGCCCATCAGTGTAGCCTCATCAGTGCCCATCTGAAATAAATATTAGGTGGATGGTTATGGATTCCCACTATCTATTCCATATATGTATTAACTTGTCTATTCCTATAATTAGCTAGACTATCAAAGCTCTGATAATGTTACTGGTGATAGTACAATGATAAAAGGTTAGCTATGAATATAAACACACTGTTTAATAAAACATCTTATTTATTTCCCAAGAAAATAGGAACGCTAACATAAAAACACTGATGGAAAATATTACAGAGCATATGAAATACAAAAACATCAATGATACATTAAGTAAGGTCGTTGTCAGGGCTGGGCTCAGCCCTTCCTTCTCAAAGCTGGCTGCTCAGCTGTCGTCTAATTGCTAGTAGGGATGAGCTTCGAGTTCGAGTCGAACTCATGTTCGACTCGAACATTGGCTGTTCTCAAGTTCGCTGAACAGCGAACAATTTGGGGTGTTCGCTGCAAATTCGAATGCCGCGGAACACCCTTTAAGAGTCTATGGGAGAAATCAAAAGTGCTAATTTTAAAGGCTTATATGCAAGTTATTGTCATAAAAAGTGTTTGGGGACTTGGGTCCTGCCCCAGGGGGCATGGATCAATGCAAAAAAAAGTTCTAAAAACGGTCGTTTTTTCAGGAGCAGTGATTTTAATAATGCTTAAAGTCAAACAATAAAAGTGTAATATCCCTTTAAATTTCGTAGCTGGGGGGTGTCTATAGTATGCCTGTAAAGGGGCGCATGTTTCCTGTGTTTAGAACAGTCTGACAGCAAAATGACATTTCGAAGGAAAAAACCCATTTAAAACTACTCGCGGCTATTGCATTGCCGGTCCGACAATACACATAGAAGTTCATTGATAAAAACGGCATGGGAATTCCCCACAGGGGAACCCAGAGGACATGACAGGATTTCCCTGTGGCATTCCCCGTGACATCACAGGGAAGTCCCGTCAAGTCACCTTGTGTCAGAGGGGGGGCGGGGTCACACAGCGGGAGCCTCCCTCCATGCCAGCATGAATGCGGAGTGGCCCGGAGAAGAAAATGAAGAAGAGAAGAAGAGAAGAAAAGAAGAAGAGAAGAAGATGAAGAAGATGAAGAGAAGAGCGGGAGCCTCCCCCCATGCCATGGATGCGGAGCGGCCCAAGGAGAAGAAGATAGAAGACGCCGCGGAGGAGATGCTGGACGAGAACACCGGAGGAAGAACCAGAAGAGCCAGAAGAACCAAAAGAAGAAGATGAAGGAAGATAGAAGAAAGAAGAAGCATTTAAATAAAGGAATTGTCAAAAACTGTCTCTTGTCATTTTTAACATTTTTGACAGTTTTTTAGTGAAATGGTAGGGGTAAGTACCCCCTTACCATTTCACACAGGGGGGAGGGCCGGGATCTGGGTTTGTTAAAGGGGGCTTCCAGATTCTGATAAGCCCCCCGCCCGCAGACCCCCACAACCACCGGCCAGGGTTGTGGGGATGAGGCCCTTGTCCTCATCAACATGGGGACAAGGTGTTTTGGGGGGCTACCCCAAAGCACCCTCCCAATGTTGAGGGCATGTGGCCTGTAACGGTTCAGGAGGGGGGCGCTCTCTCATCCCCCCTCTTTTCCTGCGGCTTGCCAGGTTGCGTGCTTGGATAAGGGTCTGGTATGGATTTTTGGGGGGACCCCACGCCGTTTTTTTTTTTTTTTTTGGCGTGGGGTTCCCCTTAAAATCCGTACCAGACCTGAAGGGTCTGGTATGGAATTTAGGGGGACCCCCACGTCATTTTTTTTTTTTTAATTTTGGTTCGGGGTTCCCCTGTGGGGAATTCCCATGCTGTTTTTATCAATGAACTTCTATGTGCATTGTTGGACCGGCAATGCAATAGCCGCGAGTAGTTTTAAATGGGTTTTTTCCTTTGAAATGTCATTTTGCTGTCAGACTGTTCTAAACACAGGAAACATGCGCCCCTTTACAGGCATACTATAGACACCCCCCAGCTACGAAATTTAAAGGGATATTACACTTTTATTGTTTGACTTTAAGCATTATTAAAATCACTGCTACTGAAAAAACGGCCGTTTTTAAAACTTTTTTTTGCATTGATCCATGTCCCCTGGAGCAGGACCCAGGTCCCCAAACACTTTTTATGACAATACCTTGCATATAAGCCTTTAAAATTAGCACTTTTGATTATTCATGTTCGTGTCCCATAGACTTTAACGGTGTTTGCGTGTTCGAGCAAACTTTTTTCCTGTTCGCATGTTCTGGTGCGAACCGAACAGGGAGGTGTTCAGCTCATCCCTAATTGCTAGCTCCTATCTCTCCACAGAGACTCACCTGTTGATGATATTCTGCTCGTCAGTCCTGCCTACTTAAGCCATCCAGTCCAGATGATCTCTTCAGCCTTCGTCTTGGTCACATCTCTAGAGACACTCTCCTGTGTTCCTGTTAAAGACTTGCTTGGCTGACATTCCTTCTGGCTCTAGATCCTGCTTGCTGTTCTACTATGCTCATCTCTGGCCTGACGTTTTGGCTTATCTGACTATCTGTTTTGGTTCCTGAACTCTGGCTATGTTTTGACTACTTTTACTCTGTTTACCCTTTTTAAATATTATTAAGTGTGATTTAACTGTACTTCTGTCTCAGTCTGATTCATAGTTTCTGACAGGGGCGAAGGTTCATCCTCCAACAGGACAACGACCCTAAGCACAAAGCCAAGATAACAAAGGAGTGGCTGTGGTACAACTCTGTGAATGTTCTTGAATGGCCCAGGCTTGAACCCAATTGAACATCTCTGGAGAGATTTGAAAATGGCTGTGTACCAACGCTCCCCATCCAACTTGATGAAGCTTGAGAGGTCCAGCAAATTAGAATGGGAGAAAATTACCAAAAATTAGGTGTGCCAAGCTTGTAGCATCAAATTCCAAAAGACTTGAAGCTATAATTGGTGCCAAGGGTGCTTCAACAAAGTATTGAGCAAAGGTTCTGAATACTTATGTACGTGTAATTTTTATTTTTTGGTATTTAATTTGTAATAAATTTGCAAAGATTTCAAACCAACTTCTTTCACTTTCATTGTGGAGTATTGTTTGTAGAATTTTGAGGAAAATAATGAATTAAATCCATTTAGGAATAAGTCTGTAACATAGCAAAAGTGGAAAAAGAGAAGTGCTGTGAATACTTTCCGGATGCACTGTATATGTATACGGTCAGTGGGAGGGGGTTTATTTATGCGTCAGAGTCACATTGAAGCATGACTTACAGTAGCATCTTAATAGGTCCAGGCTCTGTCCACTTGTAAAAATCACTATCTAACAGAACTGTATCTGTTCTGGAAAAAAAATGATATGTTACCTTAATGCCATCTTCTTTCTGCGGCGTCTAATTGAGGGTGACATCATTATCCTTCCGGCGAGAGACCTTTACACTGGACTGGAGTGGGGTACTCATCATTCCTCAGACTAACATTTTTCTTTACAGGCACATTCGTGACATGCTGTTACGCAACAATTTTTACAAAGCCGATAAATGGATCTTGCATTATACTGCACAGGGCTAATAAATGGATCTTTCATTATACTGCATAGTCCACTTTAATGGGATTAAGCTGAACCAAAACTTTACCTTTGATTTTGCACAGTTGCATGCACTTCTTTCTTGTACCGAAATTGCTTATTCTGAGTTCACTGCATATAGTGAGCTTCTCACAGTGTGCATTAGAAGCTGAAGCTAGTCAGATATTGCCTATTAGTGTTGTTTATTTAAAGTTCTGTAATGTTTTCCTGAGTAACAAAAGACGCATGGTGTTACCATCTGCAATATAACAGGCCAAGAGTAGTCCTAATGCCGCGTACACACAAGCGGACTTTACGGCAGACTTTGCCCAGCGGACGGGATTTCGTCGGACAATTCGATCGTGTGTGGGCTCCAGCGGAATTTGTTTTCTCAAAAGTTGGATGGACTAATGCCGCGTACACACGAGCGGACTTTACGGCAGACTTTGCCCGGTGGACGGGATTTCGTCGGACAATTCGATCGTGTGTGGGCTCCAGCGGACTTTGTTTTCTCAAAAGTTGGACGGACTTAGATTTGAAACATGTTTTAAATCTATCCGAGTCTACTCGAGTCCGGTCGAAAAGTCCATTCGTCTGTATGCTAGTTCGACGGACAAAAAGCCACGCTAGGGCAGCTATTGGCTACTGGCTATGAACTTCCTTGTTTTAGTCCGGTCGTACGTCATCACTTACAAATTCGACAGGCTTTGGTGGATTGTGTGTAGGCAAGTCCGTTCTTTCGGAAAGTCCGTCATAAAGTCCGTCGAAAAGTCCGCCGGGCAAAGTCTGCCGTAAAGTCCGCTCGTGTGTACGCGGCATTAGATTTGAAACATGTTTTAAATCTATCCGTCGAACTCGAGTCCGGTCGAAAAGTCCGCTCATCTGTATGCTAGTTCGACGGACAAAAAGCCACGCTAGGGCAGCTATTGGCTACTGGCTGTGAACTTCCTTGTTTTAGTCCGGTCGTACGTCATCACGTACGAATTCGACGGACTTTGGTGGATTGTGTGTAGGCAAGTCCGTTCATTCAGAAAGTCCGTCATAAAGTCCGTCGAAAAGTCCGCCGAGCAAAGTCTGCCGTAAAGTCCGCTCGTGTGTACACGGCATAAGAGTCAACAGTAAACAACTATTTCTTATTTGTCAGTTCTTGTTTTTATATGGTCATGTTATATTACACAATATTGCAGAAAGTACATCAATTGCCTTAAGGTTTGATCATTTCTGGACCATTTGCTCTTGGATTCGGTTTTAATTTCACTTTTGGGCGTTCTCCAAAATGCTATAGGTGGTTCCTCCTTAACTGTATCATGCAAATGACTGACACATTTTTCTCATTGCCAGTGCTTGAGATATTAAGATATTCAGGAGTAAATAGCACATAGAAGAAGGTAAGAGACACAGTTTATATCAGTCTTGCATATGAAAGCATGTTGTATCGTATAAATCGTAAGAATCTTAACCTGATTGACCCATAATAGATCTCATGTTTAGATTTAATTTATCACTATTTGTTTTTCCTTAAATTGATGTCATATTAATTTATTTAAAGTATCACAAAATTCCCTTTATATTATATGATAACCTCTTTTATTATATTTAAAACCCATAAAATATTAGATTTTTTTTTTATCATTAAAAGTTTATTAAGAGCGTGTATAACTTTCACAAATCAAAGCATACAAATGGAAAATGCAACTTCAAGGTGAATTGTCATGAAAATCAGAAGTTTCCCAAACACAGCCAAACACAGGGTATCAGTATGCAATAAGAACACATAATACCAATCGGTACGTCAGATAATGTCTAAAATAATAACCACTTGTGATATTGAAACTAGATTGAAAAATAAACAATATCTTAGTGCCTATGTCAATTGTCACATTTGTTTGATTGTAAAACGCTAGTGTGATTCAACCTTGATATAAAAAAAAAGTGATGCAGATCAGAATGATGTAGGAAGTAAGAGAAAGCAGAAAATAAAAAAGTCAGTCGACGAAAAGGGGGTGCATCCATACGAAAGTAATAAGATTACGGGACCAAAGGTCTCAAAGTTGTGTACCAACCCTTGGATGTTATGATGAATTTACCTGACTACCTATCAAGTCAGTTATCGATACAATAGTGTGTACAGTGACAGCAAAATCATTAGAACAAAAATTTGATACACAGTATCTCACAAAAGTGAGCACACTGCTCACATTTTTGTAAACATTTTATTATATATTTTCATGTGACAATACTGAAGAAATTACACTTTGCTACAATGTAAAGTAGTCCATGTACAGCTTGTATAACAGTGTAAATTTGCTGTCCCCTCAAAATAACTCAACACACAGCCATTAATGTCTAAACGGCTGGCAACAAAATTGAGAGTACACCCCTAAGTGAAAAATGTCCAAATTGGGCCCAATTAGCCATTTTTCCTCCCCGGTTTCATGTGACTCGTTAGTGTTACAAGGTCTCAGATATGAATGGGGAGCAGGTGTGTTAAATTTGGTGTTATCGCTCTTACTCTCTCATACTGGTCACTGGAAGTTCAACATGGCACCTCATGGCAAAGAACTCTCTGAGGATCTGAAAAAAAGAATTGTTGCTCTACATAAAGATGGCCTACGCTATAAGGAGATTGCAAAGACCCTGAAACTGAGCTGCAGCACAGTGGCCAAGACATACAACGGTTTAACAGGACAGGTTCCACTTAGAACAGGCCTCGCCATGGTCAACCAAAGAAGTTAAGTGCACATGCTCAACGTCATATCCAGAGGTTGTCGTTGGAAAAATAGATGCATGAGTGCTGTGAGCATTGCTGCAGAGGTTGAAAGGGGGGGTAAGCTTGTCAGTGCTCAGACCATACGCTGCACACTAAAGATGATGCACAAGAAGGTTTGTAGTTTGCTGAAGACTAGCAGACTAAGGACATGGATTACTGGAACCATGTCCTGTGGTCTGATGAGACCAATATAAACTTATTTGGTTCAGAAGGTGACTGGGCCGCAGGGCAGTATTCCAACATGATAACGACCCCAAACACACCCCCAAGATGACCACTGCCTTGCTAAAGAAGCTGAGGGTAAAGGTGATGGATTGACCATGCATGTCTCCAGACCTAAACCCTATTGAGCATCTGTGAGGTATCCTCAAATGGATGGTGGAGGAGCGTAAGGTCTCTAACATCCACCAGCTCCGTGATGTCATCATGGAGGAGTGGAAGAGGACTCCAGTGGCAACCTGTGAAGCTCTGGTGAACTCTATGCCCAAGAGGGTTAAGGCAGTGCTGGAAAATAATAGTTGCCACACAAAATATTGATACGTTGGACCCAATTTGGAAATTTCTACTTAGGGGTATACTGACTTTTGTTGCCAGCGGTTTAGACATTAATGGCTGTGTGTTGAGTTATTTTGAGGGGACAGAAAATGTACACTGTTATACAAGCTGTACACTCACTACTTTACATTGTAGCAAAGTGTCATTTCTTCAGTGTTGGCACAAGAAAAGATAGAATAAAATATTTACAAAAATGTGAGGGGGTGTATTCACTTTTGTGAGATACTGTGTGTGTGTGTGTGTGTGTGTGTGTGTGTATATATATATATATATGGTAAATTATAAAATAAGATTAATATCCACGCTTGGTAAAAACAACAAAACAAGCAGCTAAGCACTATAACCCAGATATCAGGCACAAAAAAAGAATATGACAAAAAGTGCAGTGCTATAAAATTAAAATTGGTTGATATAGATATGCATGTACCAAAACTGGATATTAAAGTGCAAAAATGCAAATATTAACCATGATTAGTAGACATTAGTCATGTAAATCAATACAGTGCACAACAAAAATTATAAAGTGCATGGATTAAGATCCTAGTGCAATGTGAGTTCAGTGAAATAGATCATTCATGAAAATGTGAAGCATAGAAAAAATTAACTTGACCACGTGAATAGGGATGAGCCGAACACCCCCCCGGTTCGGTTCGCACCAGAACCCGCGAACGGACCGAAAGTTCGCACGAACGTTAGAACCCCATTGACGTCTATGGGACTCGAATGTTCGAAATCAAAAGTGCTCATTTTAAAGGCTAATTTGCATGGTATTGTCCTAAAAAGGGTTTGGGGACCCGGGTCCTACCCCAGGGGACATGTATCAATGCAAAAAAAACTTTTAAAAACGGCCGTTTTTTCGGGAGCAGTGATTTTAATGATGCTTAAAGTAAAAAAAAAAAAGTGAAATATTCCTTTAAATATCGTACCTGGGGGGTGTCTATAGTATGCCTGTAAAGTGACGCGTGTTTCCCATGTTTAGAACAGTCCCTGCACCAAATGTCATTTTTAAAGGAAAAAATCTCATTTAAAACTGCTTGCGGGTTTAATGTCATGTCGGGTCATGGCAATATGGATGAAAATCAGTGAGACAAACGGCATGGGTACCCCCCAGTCCATTACCAGGCCCTTTGGGTCTTGTATGGATATTAAGGGGAACCCCGCACCCAAATTAAAATAAGGAAAGGTGTGGGGCCACCAGGCCCTATATACTCTGAACAGCAGTATACAGGCGGTGCAAACAAGACAGGGACTGTAGGTTTGTTGTTAAGTAGAATCTGTTTGTAATTTTGAACATTTTTAACGTGTTTAGCTCCAGCCAAAAAATCTTTTCTAAGCTTTTTGGAAAACATAGGGAAGGGTTATCACCCCTGTGACATTTGTTTTGCTGTCTTTCCTCCTCTTCAGAAGATTTCACCTCACTTTTTTGTCCCAATGAAAAATGTTTTTTGAAAATTTGGGTTTTTTTGTGGAACAAGGATTGGAAAGCATCAGTGGAAAGGAGAAATTGTTTTCCCATATTAACTCTTACAGGAAAGAATTTCCCTTCCTAAGGGTAGATTTCATCTCACTTCCTGTTGTCTCCTTCCGTTTGCAAGTAGGAGTCGTTTGTAAGTTAGATGTTTGAAAGTAGGGTCCTGCCCTATATACTCAGCAGAAATTTGGGCCTTAGGTGTTGCTGTGGCCACAACACTGTAAGCCCTCACAGGGCCCCGCTGTGAAATATTAGATCAAGAATTGTAATTACATGCCCCTGTTGAACAGGAGCTGAAAAATTAGGCCTTAGGCACTGGTGCTGGTGCCACAACACTGCAACCCCTCACAGACACTCTAGTTGGAACGCAGGAACGAGCCCTGCTGCAAAGTATTGCTTCAAAAATTGTAATTACACGCCCCTGTTAGACAGGGGCAGAAAAATTGGGCCTTAGGCACTGGTGCTGGTGCCACAACACTGCAACCCCTCACAGACACTCTAGTTGGAACGCAGGAACGAGCCCTGCTGCAAAGTATTGCATCAAAAATTGTAATTAATTAATTAATTGTAATTTCTTCAGGTAGCTTTATATACTGTAACCAGACAAGCCTGCCTGTCAGTAGGAAGATAACAGGAACGGATCTAGCTGAACACTGTGAGCAGGACGCACTGTACTAAATGTAAATAGTCTAGCTGCCTGACCGTGGTACTAATAGGATCAAATAGAACACCTGTAATTTTCTTCAGGTAGCTTTATATACTGTAACCAGACAAGCCTGCCTGTCAGTAGGAAGATAACAGGAACGGATCTAGCTGAACACTGTGAGCAGGACGCACTGTACTAAATGTAAATAGTCTAGCTGCCTGACCGTGGTACTAATAGGATCAAATAGAACACCTGTAATTTTCTTCAAGTAGCTTTATATACTGTAACCAGACAAGCCTGCCTGTCAGTAGGAAGATAACAGGAACGGATCTAGCTGTACACTGTGAGCAGGACGCACTGTACTAAATGTAAATAGTCTAGCTGCCTGACCGTGGTACTAATAGGATCAAATAGAACACCTGTAATTTTCTTCAGGTAGCTTTATATACTGTAACCAGACAAGCCTGCCTGTCAGTAGGAAGATAACAGGAACGGATCTAGCTGAACACTGTGAGCAGGACGCACTGTACTAAATGTAAATAGTCTAGCTGCCTGACCGTGGTACTAATAGGATCAAATAGAACACCTGTAATTTTCTTCAGGTAGCTTTATATACTGTAACCAGACAAGCCTGCCTGTCAGTAGGAATTTAACAGGAACGGATCTAGCTGAACACTGTGAGCAGGACGCACTGCACTAAATGTAAATAGTCTAGAAGATAACAGGAACGGATCTAGCTGAACACTGTGAGCAGGACGCACTGCACTAAATGTAAATAGTCTAGAAGATAACAGGAACGGATCTAGCTGAACACTGTGAGCAGGACGCACTGCATTAAATGTAAATAGTCTAGATAGAAGATAACAGGAACGGATCTAGCTAAACTGAATACAGTGTATGTATATATATGCAACACCTGGGATGCATTTATATACACAATACACTGTAAGTGCAGCTAACTGACTGACTGTTCTGCCTAATCTATCTAACTCAAATCAAATGACACTGTCTCTCTCTCTCTCTATCTCTCAGCACACCGGAACACACACTACACAGGGCCGCCGTGCAGGCGGCCTTATATAGTGTGGGGTGTGTACTAAATCCCCTGAGCCATAATTGGCCAAAGCCACCCTGGCTTTGGCCAATTACAGCTCTCTCTACTGACGGCGCTGTGATTGACCAAGCATGCGGGTCATAGTGCATGCTTGGCCAATCATCAGCCAGCAATGCACTGCGATGCCGCAGTGAATTATGGGCCGTGACGCGCCACACGAATTTAGCGCGAACGGCCCATAACGTTCGCAATTCGGCGAACGATCGAACAGCCGATGTTCGAGTCGAACATGGGTTCGACTCGAACACGAAGCTCATCCCTACACATGAAGCCCGTCACCAAGGAGATACAAGAGGCTTACCAGAATGCCAGCGACCGTCCTTACTCAGGGGGGTCAAACAAGGCTTGCTGGATCTGGCATCCATTGGAAAGATGTCCTGATGATTGGGGCTTGGAGGGATATCCTGATGTATTAGGCTTTCCCCACTGGAAAATTTCCACAGATGCTGTCTATCTGTCCGACTGCAGATAGACAGCATCTGTGGAAATTGTTGGATCCCAGATCCAACAAGCCTTGTTTGACCCCCCTGTATAAGGGCGGTTGCTGGCTTTCTGGTAAGCCTCTTGTCTCTCCGTGGTGACGGGCTTCACGTGGTCAAGTTTATAACCAATATCTTGAATCAAAACAAGAGAACAAAGAAAAAACACAGCCTGTATAGTGTAGTCCTGTATGAATCGACCCCGCATCATAACTATGTGCAAGCAGCCATTAACATTGTAAATATAGCTAGTCAAGTGTGTTAACCAAGCATCCGCCACTAGTTCCAGAGGAGTTCCTGAGCCCAGGAACCACCAGAGAAACAAAGCCATGTTTATAAACAGAACCTCATCCCCTCCCAATCTGTAATCCCTGAATGGTAAAGGTTCAGATGATGGTTAAGTAAGCATGCCTCTTGTTAGTAGTAGCTGCACGTAGTTAGGCAGTAGGCAGAAGTAGTCTGTGGAGTAGTCCTAGAACTGTGCACAGACCAATCCCTCCCATGGTAAGGCCCGGGCTCCAACAGAAAGGACTGATCAAGTTTAGGTGGTTGCTAAACCGGAGCATCACGGTGAGGGGAGCAAAGTCCATTTACTCATATTCTATGGTTCAGGTTACAGTCATAAGCAAGCTCTTTGAAATAGATCTGGGGAGATAAGATAGCATAGTTACCCATCATTATGGACCCTGGAGGGGGTAGGTCATGGGTTTGGGGGCCCCAAGTGTGAGCCTCCCCCACGGTTAGGTTTCATTTTCTATGACTGCCGCTTGTCAGGTGAGGAAAAAGGGGATCTTGGGGGATTCCTTTCCAGGGGAGGCAAAGCAAATTCCTGGTACCATTCTGGAAGCTCCAACAATTACAGGCTCAGGGCTTTGCAGAAATCTGAAAGTTCTATGGGGGTACGTAAGATGTGTTGTTTTCCTGCATGTGTGACAATCAAAGTGAAAAGAAAGCGCCAAGTGTACCTCAGTTCATTTTCTCTGAATTTATCCAGGAGGGGGCACTGTGCCCACTGTAATCTGGGAGAGATCTTGAAAGAACATGATATTCCTTCTCGCCTTACACATTATGTCCTCTTTCAGCGCAAAATTCTGCAGGAAGCAAATCATTTTGCTTGGGGGGGGGGGACGAGTCGGGACCTCTAGCTCTGAGAGCCATGTGTGCTCTGACAAATTCTATCTCTGCATCCTTCTGTCTTTCCAATAGACTGTTAAAGACTCTCTGCAAAGCAGGGATGATCTGCTCAGTGTCCACAGTCTCTACTCTAATATTGTTTCTGCGGCCCCTATTGTTTAAATCCTCCAGGTGCCTGTTCATATCAATGAAATGTAAAGCATGGGAATCAATTACTTTCTCCAGTCTATGAAGTGATTTGTCCCTGTGTTTCCCTGTGGCCTCCAGCTTTTCAGTGAGAACTAGCAGGTTTGACTTCAAGTCTGTTATTGCCACTGAAAAGGTGGATTTTACAGTGCCTTGAAAAAGTATTCACACCCCTTGAAATTTTCCACATTTTGTCATGTTACAACCAAAAACAAAAATGTATTTTATTGGGATTTTATGTGATAGACCAACACAAAGTGGCACATAATTGTGAAGTGGAGGGAAAATGATAAATGGTTTTCAAAATGTTTTACAAATAATTATGGTATTTGGCGTGCATTTGTATTCAGCCCCCCTGAATCAATACTTTGTAGAACCACCTTTCACTGCAATTACAGCTACAAGTCTTTTTGGGTATGTCTCCACCAGCTTTGCACATCTAGAGAGTGACATTTTTGCCCATTATTCTTTGAAAAATAGCTCAAGCTCTGTCAGATTGGATGGAGAGCGTCTGTGAACAGCAATTTTCATGTGTTTCCACAGATTCTCAATTGGACTTAGGTCTGGGCTTTGGCTTGGCCATTCTAACAAATGAATATGCTTTGATCTAAACCATTCCATTGTAGTGCTGGCTGTATGTTTAGGGTTGTTGTCCTGCTGGAAGGTAAACCTCCAGTCCAGTCTCAAGTCTTATGCAGACTCTAACAAGCTTTCTTCTAAGATTGTCGTGTATTGGTTCCTTCCACCTTCCCATTAACTCTGTCCAGCTTCCCTGTCCCTGCTGAAGAAAAGCATCCACACATGATGCTGCCACCACCATGTTTCAAGGTGGGGATGGTGTGTTCAGGGTGATGTGCATTGTTAGTTTTCAGCCACACATAACGTTTTGCTTTTAGGCCAAAAAGTTAAATTTTTGTCTCATCTGACCAGTGCACCTTCTTCCACGTGTTTGCTGTGTCTCCAATATGGCTTATAACAAAATACAAATGGGACTTCTTATGGCTTTCTTTCAACAATGGCTTTCTTCTTGCCACTCATCCGTTACGGCCATATTTGTGGAGTGCATGACTGAGGCTGGGTTCACAGCATTGCGAATTGGATGTGGGATCCCCGCATCCAATTCGCACTAGCAGGAGATTTTGACCAGCTCTCTGTGGAGCCAGTTCACATATCTCCGCAGCAGGTCAGGTACGTTTTGCACAAAAACGCTGTGCGTCTTTTGGTCCGTTTCAGATCTGAATTCAGCCAAAAATTCGGGCTGAAATCGGACCTGAAACGGTGAACCAGCACGCACCGGACTCCTGCTGTGAGCCGCATGCGGCTTATATGTAAACCAAGCCTAATAGTTGTCCTGTAGTCAGATTCTCCCACCTGACCTGTGGATCTCTGCAGCTCCTCCAGAGTTACAATAGTCCTCTTGGCTGCTTCTCTGATTAATGCTGTCCTTGGCTGGCCTCTCAGTTTAGGTAGATGGCCATGTCTTGGTAGGTCTGCAGTTGTGCCATTCTTTTTCCATTTCCGGATGATGCACCATTGTAAAAAGAATTTGTCCCACTAACCACAATTTTAATGTACTGTGGACTGAAGATGTAGTAATAATTGGCAGGAGTTCCTTAAGACCTGTGAGTTATTTCAAGGGTTTCCTCGTGTTTGGAAAGTTGAGAAAGTTTGCTCTATCTGGACCACAGTATTATGGTGTGGTGCTTCAATCCTAGATTCGCCCATAATCTTAATTTATCTGAGCAGAGTGAATCAGATGATAATGCATACTGTATAAAGGAGGGTAGAATAATTGATATACAGAGCACAGCAGAAAAGTGTTGAAAGAGGTTTCTCTGGACTTGACTCAAAGCTTTTTGACAATCACTCCTATCCCCAATGGAATGGGAACTTTACCTCCGAAAACAAGGTTAAATTGTTCTGGACCAATGCCACAATGAATAAGTAATTTTTCACAAATTGGAACTGATGCCTCAGGGCTTTCTATCATAAAAAAAGCTTGGTAAAAACAAGTGTGGGAAGGTGCAATTAGTGGACTTAAAGGTGTTAATGGTATCTGTTTTGGAACGCCCTGAGTTTAGTAAGCAGTGAAAGAGATAAAATCTTTTTAAAAGACAGTTTGTGCTAAACCTTCATTGGAATACGTGTCACAGTCTGAAACAACATGCTAATACCAATTCAAAAAGGGACAAAAATGTTTGATAGGTAATTCACCATCCAAGGGAAAACAGTGCAAAGGAATGGTGAGTGGCAAAATTGCAGGGCACATCCAAAATGATAAAAGGAAAAGCTCAGGTATAAAAAAAGTGGATTGGACATCAAATTCTGATTCTTATATTTTTCCAAAATTTTATTAAATAATATCATTATATGTCTATGACAACATGTGAAAAAAAAGTATTGCGTGATAAGTGATAACAAGTCTTTCTTATTTTCCTTTTCTTTAGGCAAAGGATGAGATAAGAAGGAAAATTCAACATACCGAGGAACATTTTTGAGAAAGTTGGATAAGAAAGGAGTAAGAGAATCTTGGTGATCACCAATTTTATTTTCCTATAAGTTTATCTATGGTCAAGGTGTCTTGCCAGATGGATACATGCCAGTAGTAAAGCATTTCTACTCCCCAGTAGTTGCAGTATAACTCAACAGGAGAAACTTGTCTGTCATTATTTAATTCCTGTATTTACAGACTGCCAATATATGAAAACTGTAATATAGTTAAGTGTCCCACAAAGCACATACATTGCACCATGGTTTGACCTTCGCTAGTCCTTCTTTATTGCATCTTTCATGAATTCCTTGGGAATAACCAGTCTTCGTTTGTAAGAATGCTAGCTGTGACTTTCTAAACAGAATTAAAAATTGACAGGTAAGACACTTTAATTATGTGAATTTTGCTTAATTGTGTTAATTGTGTTTCCTTTGTTAAGAATTTTGCCCCTAAAAAGTTAGCCCATTAAGTGTATATTTTTTTTTTTTTTCAAATTAAGTATGTTTAACAGTGTAAATTTCTATTATGAGGTTATAAAATACCATCTGTATACAACCTAAGCTTTAAGAAAAACATCACACTAACTGTGTCAATTCCTGGAATGAAGGTAGCAGACTAAAATAATATATATTATACTGTCTTGCGTATGAATGTGAACTATAGAGATAATTCTTAGTTCGGAACCTTGAGGGTTGAATGTGTTCTTGTAGGTAGGTCAAGCAAGGGTCTGTTCTCTACCAACGCACCCCTAATGGGATCACACTGTGCGAGGGAGAAGACCTTAATTTTTCTCTGAGTGGTAGTCCAGAAATGATCTACCAATTACTGTGTAATTATCCCTCCATGGCAAGAATGGGAATCAAGACAGTTTAGATTTTTATAATTGTAAGACAGTAAATGTAATGGTTGATATTTTATATGTGAACAAGCATGTGTTGAATGTATTGAGTTCGCCCCTGTGTGACAAGTTAGGTGAATATCGGATCTCATAGTAGTGAGTCTTAGATGCTTGCGTAAAAGTGAGCCCTGTAAGGTGGCGGGGATATTCAAAGTTAGTTGAGGCATCAAAAGAGGTGTAAAAAAAAAAAATTATATATATGTATATGTATATGGCGGATACGGTTAATAATTGTATGCTGGAGAAGGGATATGTGTGGGTGGATAGTATCATTTATTTATTTATTTTTTGTCGTTGTCAGCCTAAGTTATGGATTGTGGAGAAGTTCTTGAAACTTAGCGGAAGTACGGAAGTGTATCCAACAGGCCCAAGTATTTCGGTATTTGGTTGGATTATCTTTGGCTTGATGAATTAAATCTTCCTACTCTGATATTTTTTCAATGCGTTTGAACCAGTCAACTAGTGTAGGTGATGCATACCTCTCTACCTCCAGTACAGAGGTATGTATTGTTTAGCTGCATTTATTAGATGAAGTACAAGGGATTTTTTATATGTGGATTGTGGAAGCGATGTGTGATGTAGTAGGTATTGAGCCGGTGTAAAGTCCACAGTATAAGTTGTGATGTGTTGTATTGTAGCATGAATCTTTTCCCAAAATAATTTTATGTGTGGGCAGTCCCACCAAATATGAAGAAGGGAACCTACGTCAGAATTACACCTCCAGCACGAAGATGAACCCGATGGGTGATATATGTGAATTTTTTCAGGAGTTCTGTACCATCTTGAGTAGATTTTATAGCAGTTTTCTTGTGCTGAGACATTGATGGATCCCTTATGAATATTTTCATAAATGGAATTCCAGTCCTCTGTAGGTATGTCCAACTGGAGTTCCCTTTCCCATTTCTGATTTATTGGGCTGCATTTAAGGTCTTGATCGGCAAATAGGAGTGAATAAATCTCTGAAATGAGGTGTCTTTGAGAAGTCGTTGTAGTGCATAGTGCTTCAAAAGGATTTTGGTCTCTTGACCATTGTGAGCTAGATCCGGAACTGTTGAGAAAATGTCTAATTTGAAGGAATTTATAAAAGGGAATGTGGTGATCGGGAAGTTGAGAGACCAAAGCATTAAATTGGATAAATATTCAGTTTTGGAAGAATTGTGAGGCCCTAAGTGTTGGGGCTTCTTGGACGGGAGTTGGATTAAGCAGTGGTACACCAGGAGAAAAATCAGGGTTGTTATTTAGTGGGGTCATAGGACCCGGTGAGGGATTCCATCGGAGTAAATGGGAAATTTTTCTGAAAGTGTGGAGCGTGGGTCCTGTTAATGGGTGTATGGAATATGCTGTAGGTGTTGCCCTAGTGCTAAGCCATGGTAGATGAGCTAGCGGAACCAGATCAATAGATTCTTCAATATTCACCCAATCTTTGGAGAGTTTATGGATGTGTCAGTCGATAACTCTTGTTAGATGGCATGCTGAATGGTATTTATATATGTCCGGGAGGCTTAATCCTCCTTTCCGTTTGGGGATAGTCATTCTATCCCAGCTCAGTCGTGGGGATTTGGAAGCCCATATGAAATTCCTGCAAATTCTTTTGTATGTCGTGAAAAATGATGTGGGGAGTTTAATCGGAATTGCCTGCAATACATACAAAATGCGGGGTAAGACATTCATTTTTAGGATGGCGATACGCCCGAACCAAGAGAATTGTCCCGAGGTCCATTTGAGGAGGTCCGTTTGTATCGTTCGTAATATTGGTAAGTAATTTCTTTCATATAGTTCTCCTAGTTTAGACAGGATTTGGATCCCCAGGTATGTGAGAGCCTGAGGTTCCCAGCTGAAGGGGAAGTTCGCCTGACACAATGTTATTAATGGCGAAGGAAGGGAAATGTTAAGGGCTTTAGACTTTGTAAAGTTAATTAGTAAGTTAGCTAATTTGTTTAAGAGGGCAAAATCTTTAAGCAGGTTGGGCAGAGTGATTAATGGATCTGAGAGGAATAGGAGAATATCGTCCGCATATGCTGCGACTTTATATTGTTTATTGCGGATATCAATGCCTTTAATATTGGTGTTAGCTCTGAGTTTACACAGGATGGGTTCAAGGGTGGGGACAAAAATGAGAGGTGATAGGGGGCATCCCTGACGTGTACCATTGGAGACAGAGAAGGCGCTCGACAGGCGGCCATTGACTCTTATTCTTTTTTTTTTTTTTTTTTTTCTGCCACCTCAGAAAATTCCTAGAGAGACTAATTCAGCTTTCTCGCTCATATATGTCTCTTCTCATCTCTTCATCACTGTGGCATATAAATTTTATTTTTAATGGAAGGACACAACAGTGGTTTACAAAAAAATAGTTATATAAAACCTACCCTCACCTGATGAGGCTCAACCCCTAGTTCCCCTTCTCTAAAGTTTTATCTTTATTTATAAATCTCTCTGTTTCAGATGTCAAAAAGAGAAAAAAAAAAAAAAAAAAACAAAAAACCGCATACATATATATATAGCCCCCCCCTCCCTCCCATCTCCCTCCCATCTCCCTCCCATCTCCCTCCCCTCTCCCCCCCTAACCCCTGTGCAATGCCTATGTTCTATTTGGTAGGTAGTTAAATCCTGATTTTTTCTGCATAACTCCATGTTTTTTTAAACTCCTTCCAACATTTCCATTTATCTACTTCTCTCTTTTCCTCTTTATACAAAGAAAACTGTTCCATGGTATAGGTCTCCTCCACGGCATTTATCCAGTCCCACATCTCCGGACTTTCTTCCCCCCCCCAATTTTTGGGGATTAATCTTTTTGCTGCGTTCAATAAATGTGGGACCAGAGATGCTTTATACTGTTTCACATTCCCTTCTATGCCGTGGAGGAGAACCACCCACGGATCCTCCTTCACCTCGATTTTTGTAATCTCCTTTATCGATCTCAAGATTTTTTTCCAATATTTTTTAATTACCGGGCAACTCCACCATAAGTGAGCCATAGTACCCATCCCTCCACAGCCCCGCCAACACTCTGCCGATTTCCCATGTTGGAACTTACTTATCCTATCTGGCGTTGCATACCACCTTGCCATACATTTATAATTCATCTCGGCCGTTTTTATATCCGCCGCTGAGCTATGGGCCAAAAATAACATTTTATTAATCGTGCTCGTGTCTTTTTGTGTTCCCAATTCCTTTTCCCATTTTTTGATAAATGTGGGTACCTCTGCTTCTTCTTCCTTCAATATTAATTTATATAGCTTAGATACTGTGTTTTTTGTTTTTTCCGAACAACATAATTTTTCTAACGCTGTCAAGTTTTCTCCGGATCTTATCGGTTGAGGTAGATTTTTCACGAAGCGGTCTAATTGCATATACCTCCATTCATCTATCACCCATGTGTCAGTGTTTTGTTTCAATTCAGTGATTGTGACCATTTTCCCTTTTTTAAGTATTTCTCTAAGCTGTACTTTGTCTTTTTTTATCCAGTTCCCACCTATGTCTCTTTTCCCTGGTGCAAAAAACTCATTCTCCTTTAATTCTATCAGGGGAGAATTATAAATCTTATCTAACTGTTTATATACTACCTCCCATGTCTTTAAAACTATTTTTGTCAAACCGTGCGTTCCCTCATCTACCGTTCTGTGATTCGGAGGGTTCCAAATAATAGATCCTAAACGTGTTTTACTATAGTAATTCTCTATATTCACCCATCTTTTTTCTTGGTTATCCCTAGCCCATTCTATTGCTCTTGATAAAATTATTGCTTTATAATATTTTAGGATATCCGGGACCGCAAGGCCCCCTTTGTCTTTATCTTGTTTTAGGGTCTTGAGAGATATTCTTGATCTTTTGTTTTTCCATATTATATTAGAGATTATTGACTTCAGTTTTCTAATATATTCTTGTGGGAGTTTAATAGGTAACATTTGAAATTTATACGTGATCTTGGGTAAGAGGACCATTTTTATGGCGTTAATACGCCCCATCCATGAAAGAGGTTTTGTCTGGAGTTTTTTCCCTTCCCTCTTTATTTCATCCAAGAGATGGATATAGTTTTTTCTATATATCTTTTCCGGGGAGTTCGAGAGCATTATTCCCAGATATTTGATCTCTTTTTTCCAGCAGAATTGGAAATCTCTCTTCAGTTTTTCCTCCTCTATTTTATTCACGTTTATCTTTAGAATTTCCGATTTCCCCATATTGATCTTAAAATTTGTTATTTCGCCATATTGTTTTAATATTTTAACCAATCTTGGTAATGTATTTCCGGGATTACTTATATAGAAGAGCACATCGTCCGCATAAGCGGCCAATTTGTGCTCCTCTTCTCCCACCTTAAATCCTTCAATGTCCGGGTTATTTCTAATTGTTGCCAGGAGGGGTTCTAGGGCCAGCACGAAGAGAAGGGGGGACAGGGGGCATCCCTGTCTTGTCCCTCTCCTCATCTCGAAAGGTGGCGACAGGGTTCCATTGATCTTAATGGCCGCCTTGGGTTTTCTATAAAGTGCTTTGATCCTTCCTATCATCTTTGGGCCTATTCCTATTATTTCTAGGGTTCTAAACAGGAACTCCCAGCCCACCCTGTCAAATGCCTTTTCGGCATCACTTGACAAGAGCAGGCCTGGGAGTCTCTCCTCCCTTCTCTTCTGAAGCAACAATAGGGTTCTCACCCCATTGTCTCTTCCCTCCCTTCCTGCTATAAAGCCTACTTGGTCCGGATGAATCACCCCATTCATCAATTCTTTTATCCTCGTGGCCAGTATCTTTGAATATATTTTTGTGTCAACGTTAATCAATGATATCGGTCTATAACTAGCGCATAAAGTCGCGTCTTTGGCCTCTTTGGGGATTACGGTGATTGTAGCAAAAAGCGCCTCACTACTTAGTTCAAACTCACTTCCCACCCCGTTCATGTACTTACACATTTTCGGGACTAGTATGTCTTTAAATTTCTTGTAGTAATATGTGGTGAACCCATCCGGACCTGGGCTTTTCCCCTGTGTACTATCTGCTATTGCTCTGTATATCTCCTCCTCTGTTATTGGTTTCTCCAAGGCCTCTCTAGAATTTTTTGTAATCTTGGTTAATTTGGCACATTTTAAGAATTCCTCTATCTTCCTGTTTTTATTTTCCTCACTTATCTGGTCACCATTAATCTCCTCCGTATATAGTTCACTGTAGTAGTTTTTAAATACTTCACCAATCTCTTTGGTTTCATAAACCATCTTCCCATGTTTATCCTGTATCTTTCCTATAAAGTTTAGGGCTTTTTTTTTCCTGAGCATTCTGGCTAAATGTTTTCCCGCCTTATTTCCCCACACATATCTTTCTTTAGCTATTTGGTTGAATTTTTCCTTTGTTTCTTGTTCCATCAACTTTTTTAATTCATCCCGTTTATTGATCAGTGCAAGGTATGTTGTTTGGTGGTGTCCTCTGTGTTTTTTATGTTCTTGTTCTAAGTAAAAAATTTCTTTTATAACATTTCCCATCCTATTTTTCCTTTCCTTCTTTCTCCTTGCTCCCTCTTTTATTATTATTCCCCTTATGTAGGCTTTATGTGCATCCCATGTCACCGATCCCGATGTATCTCCTGTTTCATTTGTTGCAAAATAAAATTTTAGCTCTCTCTCTATTTTTTTGGAGATATCTTCATTTTGCAGTAGGTCTTCATTTATTCTCCACAGTGATTGTCTCCCTTGAGCCCTGTGTATCTGCATCTCCATCTCAATAGGGGCATGGTCTGATGTTGTGATTATTCCTATTTTTGAGCCTACTATCCTGTCTAAAAGTCTATGGTCTACTAAGATGTAATCAATCCTAGAGTACGTCCGGTGTACAGGGGAGTAAAACGTATAGTCTCGTGTTTTACCATTCATGATCCTCCAAATATCTACCAGTTGATTTTTATGTAGTTCCTGTTTTATCTTCTTCATCTGTCCGTTATTCGTCCCCTGTGCCCCGGACGTACTATCGATCTCTGGTTCCAAGCACATATTGAGGTCACCCATTACTATAAGTTCCCCCTTCCTAAAATCCATTAATTTCTCCAATGTGTCCTTCAGAAACCTTACTGGGTTTTTATTAGGGGCGTATATGTTGGCGAGGGTGCATTCTATTTCTCCAAGTATTCCTCTGATGAATAAAAATCTCCCTCCTGGGTCCTGCATCATACCTCCTAATTTAAATTGTACTCCTTTAGCCAGTCCTATCGCTACTCCCCTTGCTCTTTTCGATATTGCATCTCCATAGAACCAATTCGGGAATTCTTTTGATCTTAATCTAATATTTGATTCGTGTGTTAAATGGGTCTCCTGCAGGGACACCACCCCTGCTCCATAGGTTTTAAGTTCCCTCAAAATTTTATGCCTTTTTAAGTTTGAGTTTAACCCTTTTACATTATAGGATAGGAATTTAAATGCTGTCATTTTTCTGAGTTTGCTATCTTTTGTACCTCTGGCCTACCTTGAATTACCCCTTTTTCTATCAATGCATATGCACAAATTACCCCCCCCACTCCCCATTCCCCCTCCTCCCCCCACCTCCCTCCATCCATCCTCCCCCCTCCCCCCCCCCTCCCCTCCTGGCCCCAAGTGGGTCCCTAGTTTTCTCCATGCCCCGAACATCAGGGCAACCGACAGACCTGTTTGTACCACAATATGGGGCTCAGTATCCCCTCTCCCCCCCTCCCCCCCCTCTCCTTCCTCCCTCCATCCCCACCCATCCACCTTCCCCCTCCTCTCCCCACCTGGCCCTATATGAGCCCCTAGTTTGTCCGGCGCCCTGAAAGTCAAGGTGTCTGACAAACCCACTTGTCCCAAGGTGTGGGACCCAGTGTAGCCTCTCACCCCTTCGTTAGATTGAAAATTTGAAGGGGTGTTAATCAGCCATCCTCTATTTTTAATGATCTGTGCACTCTATTTTTAATAATCCTCCTCCCCTCTCCCCTAAACATGTAAAGCTTCTCCCCTCATTTCTTTTTTTTTTTTTTTCCCCTTTCTCCCCCCCTCCCCCCCCCCCTCCCCCCTAGTCCCCCCCCATCCAACCCGGTATATCTGGTATCTGTAAGTCCAGTTTTCTACAAAACTCTTCTAAATCTTCGGGGAAGCGCAATTTTACTGATCTCCCCTCTTTGTATCCTATCAGGCAGGCTGGGAACCCCCAGCTGTATCTGATGTTTTGTTGTCTCATTTTTTCTAAGAGGGGTTTGAGGCATCTTCTTCTTGTCAGGGTTTCTTGGGATAGATCGGCATACACCTGTAACTCCGCTCCTTCATATGTTAAGGGTGGTTTTCCTCTTAATTTTCTCCAGATCTCCATTTTATCCTCATAAAATCTAAATCTAATAATAATGTCCCGTGGTCTCTCTTCTGGGTTTCGCCGGTATCCAACCCGATGTATTCTTTCTATTCTTAGGGGTTCTTCATCCTTTTTATCTATAAGGGAGCCTAGCAATATTATGCACATTTTCCTCAGATCTTCTCCCTCTTTTTCTGGGACTGATCGTAACCTTATATTCTGTCTTCTATTTCTATTTTCCTGGTCTTCCAGCTTATAGAGAATTTCCTTCTGGGTTTGTTGTGCTATTTTCATTTGCTGTTTAAGGGTTTCTAGTTCTTTCTTTTGATTTTCTACTATTTTTTCTGTTTCTTCTACCCTATCCAGGAGGCTTCCCAGATCTCCTCTCATCATATTGATGTCTGCTTTAATCGACTTTTCCAGTCTCAGTAACATCTCATTCATCTCTCCTTTTGTGGGGGGGAGAGACTCGGATGGTCTCCCCTCTATCCTACTGCTTTCAGACTCCCCTTCTGATATAAAATCTTCCCTGGAATGTTCTGGGGTCTCACCCGCCTTCTTATCTGTCCCTTTTTTATTTTCCACCTTTGCTTTTCCCTGCTTCTCCGCTTCCATATTTCTTGGGCTGGCTCCTTGTGTCATGTAATGCTTCAATGTACTGACCCCTGGTTTGTCTTTTGGAGATTTAGGGGCGCCTCCTCTTGTTGTTTTATTTGTGCTTTTACTCATCTTTGCCCTTCTTATCTCTCTTATCCGTTTACCCAGCCTTAATTCCCTGCTCTCCCTTAATTAGGGGGGAGCAGAATGTCTTACTGGAGCAGGGGGTACCGAAAGAGGTTTATGGGGATGGGTAGTAGAGGTAAAAGGTAAGAGAGCTGTTCCAGGGTTTACCTCTATCTAGGGGTATCCCATATGTCAATCCTGTTGTGTTTTATAGTGATTTAGATGTTTTCCCAGCTGATTATGTTTATTTATTTATTTATTTTTAAATGTTATACTTCAGGTGGTTTGTTGGTTCTTCCTGAACTTAGTTCTCCCTCTCTCCTCTACCCCTCCCCCACCACAGCTCTGATACAGATTTTAAACCATTTATCTCTTAGGCCGGTATGTATTCCTTCATCCTCCACAACTCAGCTACTTTATGCTGACAACATTAATGAGCTGATGATCACATATATTCTTTTATACTTCCCTGGCGTTTTTAAATGCAGTCCCTTGATGTTTTATCACAATTACCAACTTTCTCAATGATGTTCAGTTAAGTTATTTTCACTCAGAGTTTAAACTTCAGTATCTCCAGAATACACTTGACTTCTGTCCTTTAAGACTTTCACTTCTCCTGCTGTTAATCAGTTCTCTCTCATCCATCCACCTCTCACCCTCTCCACTCTCCACTCTTACAGGTTCTGTGTCTCAGAGAAAAACTTCCTTTGATTCCTCCAGTGCTAATGGCTGAGGGCTACTGCAACAATAAATCTTCTAGCCAGCTGTTTGGGAGACAGGGACGACGCGGGGGAGGAGGGGGGGAACGGGATGCCAAGTCTCCCAGCTATTTCACAGACATCCAGCCGTTCGTAAAACAGGGGAGACGAGGGGGAGGAGGAGGGGGGGGGATGCCGGGGCTTACAAGCTGTTTCACAGATCACTTTCGGTTTACACTTATCTTATTGCTCCGGCCATTCCTAAATGTCCTGGGATGTTTCTCCAGCGGTATCTTTTCTTTTCATGTAGCTGTCATCTTCCCTGCTGACAAGATACACCACGGCTTCACAGAGCGTTCCTCGAGGCGGCTTCCTGCTGCCACACTGGGACCCCTCCCTCCGTGACGGACGCTACGTTCTCACGTCCTCACCTCCCATTGCCCTTGCATTGACTCTTATTCTAGCCGTGGGATAAGAATATAACGCTAGTATCATTAGTAGGAAATTTGGAGGAAATCCCATAGCCTGCAGCGTTGCTGACATGTAGTCCCAGGCCACTCTGTCGAACGCCTTCTCTGCATCGAGAGATAAGAAGAAACCTTGTTGTTTAGACGAGTTTGAGAGCCAATGATGAATATGAAGAGCTTTTATGGTGTTATCCCTGGCCTCTCTGCCAGGGATAAATCCAACCTGGTCAAGAGCTATTAGTTTGGGAATGAGAGGAAGTAAGCGATTAGCAAGTATTTTGGCATATAATTTTACGTCTACATTTAGAAGGGAGATTGGCCCATAATTGGATACTATAGTTTCATCTTTGCCAGGTTTTGGTATCAGGGTAATATGGGCTTCCAGTAGGTCCTTGGTGGCTTGTGGGGATAGATGTAGAGAGTTGAAAGCTTTAATAAAATGCGGGGTAAGTGTCTCTTGGAAGGTTCTATAATAACTAACCGTCAACCCGTCCTGGCCTGGACTTCTACCCGTTTTAAGTTGTTTCAGAGCTATGGCAGTTTCCTCCCCATTGATAGGGCCTTCAAGAGTCGTTTAGTCTGCTGGGGATATGGTGGTCGTGCAATATTGCTGTAGAAAAGTCGCGATTGTTTCTCGTCTGGTGTGGGTGCGGTCAGTCGTGTCTGTGGGGGTTAAGTTATAAAGTTTAGAGAAGTATTTGACAAATTGGGCGGCAATATCATCTGGGGATACAAAAGAGTTTCCGGAGGTGTCTTTAATCTTATGTATGGTAGATGTTGCTTTTTTATGTTGTATTGCTCTGGCCAGCATTCTCCCAGATTTGTTACCGAACTCGTAAAACATTTTTTGTGTCAAAATATATTTTTATGCGTTTCGGTGTTTTGTTTAATACTTCTCGGAGTTCTTCCCTTGCCTGTAATAGTTCAGTGAGAGAGTTAGTGGCTAAGGACTCTTTATGTGCCCGTTCCAGGGCGTGTATTTTAGTGGATAAGGTGGAGATAAAAGTCTGTCTCTGTCTATTTCTGTGTGCAGCCTGAGATATAAATTCCCCTCTCATAACGCATTTAGGTGCTGCCCAGGTGTTGGTTGAGCTGGAGTCCTCAGTAACGTTTTCCTGGAAGTATTGTGATAGTCGCTTGGTTATTTTTTGCGTGATGTCTATGTCAGTAGAGAGTTGTCTTGGCGCCATATCGACTTGGTAGAAAGGGCCAACGGTATAGTTAGAGTCATGGAAATGGGATTATGGTCAGATAGTACCATAGGGTCTATGGTCGCTGTTGTCAGGAGTGATAAATCATTCTGGGAAAGAAAAAAGTGGTCAATTCTGGTATATTTGTCGTGGGGTGCCGAGAAGAATGTAAAATCCCGATCGTTTGGATGCAGTGTGCGCCACATATCATGCAGGGTTAGTTCCTGTAAGTGTGTTTTGATAGCTCTCAGAGCTCTATATGGCATGGAAGTAGATCCGTCAGAGGAATCTAATGTCGGAGTGAGTGCGACATTAAAATCCCCACCTACAATGAGAATGCCAGAGTAAAATTCCGTGAGTAATTGCAAGGTTTCTTGAAAGAATGGGACTTGTTGTTTATTAGGGGCATAGATGTTTGCTAGGGTGATAGGTTTATTATGAAGTGTGCCCTTGAGGAATAGGTATCTACCATTATCATCTTGTTTGAATTCAGAAATTTGTAAGGGGCAGTTTTTAGATATTAATATGGCAACCCCTTTAGTCTTAGAGGTAGCGTTGGATGAATGAAAAACTGTGGGATAATGGTGATTGCCGAGTTTGGGTACGTTGTCGGAGCGAAAGTGAGTCTCTTGGATGAATGCTATGTGCGTTTTACTTTTCTGTAGTGTATACAGTAACTGCGATTTTTTTTCAGGGGTGTTTAACCCTCGTATATTTATTGAACATAATTTTATCTGTGAGTTGGGTTGTTTTTTGTTTGAACCCTTCGCGTCATGTGTGTTGACGTCCGTATCCGCCATTTTATCCGTAATAATGTGGTTATATGTAGAATGTTTGAATGGACTAAAGGAGTGGATATGAGTTCAGTGATTCATGTAGAAGAACTTTCGAGTATCCGTTCAGTAGTAGGGGCCTGTTTAATTGTAAAAGGGAAAAGGTAAGTATAACTAACCTTCTCTATGTCTAGAGAGGTTAGGTGGGTACAGTGCGTCGTCAGAAGAATTAGGCCTAGCTATAAACCTGTATCTTTTGTGCTGCACTGTATGGGGGTTGGTAAGCACCTAACAAAGGAGAAACAATAAAGTATATGTCCATCCCGCCGTTGCCATCTATCGAAGTAAGGGAGTGGAGAACGTCTTGGTAGAGGTGAAGATATGAAGGTATACTTTTCAGTATATACTTTATATAGAACAGTGAAGTAAATGTTTGTGTGTGAACATGTCTGACGTCAGTGCATCGTCAGAAGAATTAGGCCTAGCTATAAACCTGTATCTTTTGTGCTGCACTGTATGGGGGTTGGTAAGCACCTAACAAAGGAGAAACAATAAAGTATATGTCCATCCCGCCGTTGCCATCTATCAAAGTAAGGGAGTGGAGGACGTCTTGGTAGGGGTGAAGATATGAAGGTATACTTTTCAGTATATACTTTATATAGGACAGTGAAGTAAATGTTTGTGTGTGAACATGTCTGTAAGACACCTTGGTTAAGTCTGGGTCTTAGGGCACAGGAGGGAAGGCTGGCTCTCGTCCACATGTTGAGAGCTATGAAAGGACAACAATGAATATATATGACCGTGACCGGCGTCAGGTAATATGATTGATTGAGCCAGATATATTTCTGAAGACAGTGGAGCATAGCGTGTGCCAAATACAATTAATTAACATTTGATTAACTAATAACGCATTTTAAACATAAAGCTCTAAAACATTTCTAACAAGAAAAAGATTGGTCTTCTAACTATCGATATTTAAATTGCAGGGTTAACTGAGGTGCAGAACCTTTCTAAATCATTATTGATCACATCTCACTTTCTAGCTCCATCTTCCTAACAAATTATATTTAGCATAAAGACCCGTTCTGCATCTTGGTAGGAAACCGTTGACTATATGTCTATTCTAGGGGTTTTAGGAAATGAAAGTAGAGGAAGATTGACAAGCGTGAACCTGGGTCAGACTTTTGTGGTCGGGTGGCCGTTAAAGCTGGTATTGTAGTTGTAATATCTCCTATTTCATTATTCTTGTGTTGTCTCTTTCTGGAGTAGGAGAATAGAGCACCGTGAAGTGCAAATGGGGCGGTATCTATTACCTGTTATTCATGTTGCGGAAATAATAAAATGGGGATAAACAAGTGCCGGGTATATTATATGAAAGGGGGAATTGTAACTTATAGAAGGCACTTCACATCAGTAAAGTGTAGGGTTGGTGTTGCTGGGGAATAGGGGAGGACATTTTATTTAGTGACCTGGTCTGTTTATCAGCCCCAGGATGAGATGCTGGAGAGACTATCTACTAGATCTCTACTATCTCTCGACCAGTGTTTCCCTGAGTCAGGTGAGGATAATGGGTATGTATCTCCAGGAGATGTCCTGTACTTATCCTATGTTCAAATCTAAGCCATTGAGGGATCATATACCCAATACAAATACCGTTTAAACATACGTTACCAACAGTGAGCAATGCAGTTTAGCTAAGATAAGATTCCTGTAAAGTAGGGCATAAGTGCTTTCTATGACTTAGCCGGAATGTCCGGTAGCAACCATATATAGGCTGAGTCCTTGTATCAGTCTGATGTTGTACATAGTGCCTTCCAGGGTGGATGTGGGAATCTGCGTGGGTTAGTGAAGGGATCTGTGCATCGATGGTTTCTGTTTATAATGAACTAAAGGAGGTATTAATATACCGCGTCTGTAGGCATGTAATCTCTATGGGGGGGATAGAGATATGAAAACCACGGCGGTGGTCTGCAGGGATAGTACAATAGACAGGTATCCGGTGTAGAAATGGGCGAAGGGGGGGTATGAGCGAATTGTCCGTTAATGAATATAGGAACATAGAAACAAGTTCGGTAAAGCGAGGATGAAAGGGAACCATGAGATCTAATGGTGGCAGTAAACACAGGTGTAACGTGTCCATACAAAGCCCTTGTAGAAAGGGTCAGGCTCAATAGTCCCTGTGTGCTCGCCGGGATCGCGGGGAGTTGGACGGGCTATGCCCTCAATGAACACTGGGATAGGCGGCGTGCAGTCTAGTGCCCGAAGGGGATCTTCTCCGGCGGTATCGCGTTTCTTGTGCATCCATCGGTTCCTCTGGGTGCCTCTGTTGTTTCGCAGTGGAATGGCGGTACTCCGCGTACCAATTAGGGACTTCAACCATGGGGATGCCTAAGCTGTCACAAAATGGCCGCAGGTACTCAGGTACTTTTAGCAGAGCCGTTCGTCCTAGATGAGTAGCCGATAGACAAACGGGGAATTTCCACCTATATTGTATCCCCTGTGCATGGAGAGCCTCTAGTAATGGTTTCAGGTCCCTACGGTGTTGAAGGGTAATGCTGGACAAATCTTGAAAGATCTGGATATGTGAGCCATCATGCTGTAGCTGAGTGGCGCTCCTTGCACTCCTCATGATGTCTTCCTTCAGCTTAAAATCCACGATGGAGCATATAACGTCCCGAGGGTCTGTCTCTCTGCCTTTGGGGCGCAATGCCCTGTGAATTCATTCCATTTCAATGGGGGTTTGCCGTGGTCTGTTTAATAAGTTATTAATCAGGTCTGTTACTGCGGGTGTGAGGTGTTCAGCATCAACGTTCTCAGGGATTCCTCTGATCCTGAGGTTATGGCGGCGGCCACGATTATCGAGATCTTCGATGTGGCGTTGTACTTCCCTCAGTTGTAGAGTATGGGTATCGATTTTCCTCCTTGCTTTGCGGAGGACAGTATCATGTTGAGCTATGGTTTTTTTCTACCTCCTGAACCTTGTCTTTCAGTGTATGGATATCCAGTCTCAGTTCAGCAATGGCGGCTGACAGGGTGTCTTTTATGTCAGCCGCAATGGTCCTCAGGTCATGTATGTTGAGATATGGCTGCTGGTGTATGTCCTGCGCTTCTGATAGAGGGGCAGATGTGGCCCACGAGTGGTAGGTACAGGTCCCAACATTTGCGACTCTTGTGTTTGTGAGGGGCCATGGCGGGATGATGTCATATTGCCTCTCTGTGTCCTGAACATTTCAGGGATGGTTTGGCTCATACTTCCCTGATTCTCCCGGGGAGAGCGGGACCGTGAAGCAGAGGTGTTGCGGGAGGCAGTCCCCATCGTTTCAGGCTAAAATTGAAAGTAAATACCTCCAGTAAAGGCGATGAGAGTGAGGCATCGGCGGGAGCTGTTCTCTCAAGTAGCCATCTCCTTACTCGGCCAAGCCACGCCCCCCCATTAAGTGTATTTAAACCTGATCACCGTTAGCTTATTAATTCATCCCTTTGCCATTAAGATTTCTTGTACATATCCTTTCTTTTTTTAGCAACATAAAGATCTTGCTGCAAATACCTGATGGCCATGCCAGTCCCCCTCTCTTCCTGGAGCCTTCTAACCACGGCAATGGGATAGGCAGTTTGTGTCTCTCAGCTCAGCCTTCACCCGACCCTGCTTAGATTGAAAGTAAGAAGACAGGGAACATACTCCATGCCTCCTAATTTTATTAGCCGATGTAGCCATGCTCCCTCAATCAATGTGGTCATGTTCCATTCAGTCAACTCCTCTTCTCCCCCACACTCAAAAAGAGGGATGGAAAGATAGCTAAGTGTTGAATACATTTAAAAATAAAGGTAGTAGCCTCTTTTTTCTGAATATTGTACTAGCATGCAAACATTTGAATGGTGTTTGAATGCCTTAGTGTAATTTCCATTATATGGCTTTTACACTGTATAACTTTAGATAAAGTTTAAGTATGTGTAGCAAGTATATTTATTTCAAATTCTCATTCCCAATAAAAAGTATTTAGCCAGTGCTTTGCACTCTGGAGGCAATTTTTACCCAGTATTTAGATCTCAGATGGAAGGCAATCTTGTGCAGGTTCCTGGTTCTTAATTTTAAGATTCAATGATTTTTAGACATGTGCATTCGTTTTCGTCCGAATGCATTTTCGTCCGAATTTCAGGTATTTTCGTTATCGTTTTAACAAACGATAACGAAAGTGCAGAATCCGAAAAACGAAAGATCCGACATAAACAAATGCTTTATTTTCGTTTTTGTTGCTACAACAGTTCAAAATAGATAGGAGATTCAACATGATGCTGACAATAACAATCTATGTCCATCAAACCTGTGGTCGAATGTGCCTAACCTTAACTCTATTAGTCCAAGATTATTCTACATAGAGAGAAAAGATTCGACATAGAGAGAAAAGATGCGATGTAGGCAGGCCCGGACTGGCCATAGGGCATACCGGGCATATGCCCGGTGGGCTGGGGCATCTGGGCCGCATGTCACATCTGAGCATCTCCCTCCCCACTCTGCAGCTGTTTGGCCGGCCCTGCTCATTCCGCTCTGGACAAGCTCCACGGCCAAATCCGCGGCCGACTCCGAGGAGACGGCCGCATTTCTTTTTGGCAGAGTCCCGGGCCTGCCGTCCCCATTATAAAGGCAGCGAGCGGGCTTGGCTGCTCCTTGTGCCAGCGCCGCTCACCACAGCTCCACGGCCACCTCCGCGGCCGTCCATCCAGCCTTCTATTGATCTTAGGAGCCTCCTAATAGGAGGAAATGAAGAGGTAGGTCATGTGACTGTGAAGGGGGAGGAGCTGGATCAGACCTTCTCTGCCTGGTGTCGTAAAAGGACCTGATATAAAGGTAAGTGTGACAAACACTATGCCAGCCTGCCAATATGTATTTTTTTTTTTCTTTTGTATCTTGGCCAATAATATATATTTTTTTACCATGCCTGCCAGCCCAGTGTGTTTTTTTTTTTTTTTGTATCTTGGCCAATAATGTATTTTTTTTACCATGCCTGCCAGCCCAGTGTTTTTTGGGGGGTTTTTGTATCTTAGCTGATTTTTTTTTTTTTCATGCCTACCACTGCCAATGTTTTAAACTGATCTTAATAAAAAATAAAAGTGGTCAGTCTCTCTTACAGACCCCTTTCACAGTAACGGGGCGGTGCGGGCGTTTACTGTAGTTATAGCAGCGCTTTGGCGCTGCTAGCAGGCGCTTTTAACCCCCCAGAAGGGGTTAAAAGCACCCGCTTAGCGTTGCTTTCAAAGTGCTTTTAAGTCGCTTTGAAAGTGGTACCCATTAATTTTAATGGGCAGGGGCGGTGGAGGAGCAGTGTATACACTACTCCAGGAGAGCCCAGAACAGCAGCATGCAATGCCTAGGTGCAGGGCGTGCATGACTTTGGGAGCAGTAGGGTTAACCAAGCTGGTAGGAGGGGTTGGAGTTAGCCGAGGGGGAGGTATTAAGGTATGCCTTAAATTGGTAATCCCGCCCTGGGGGAGTAACAGTAGAGTGGAGGAAAGTTCAGAGCAGCATGGCAGAGATGGAGGAACTGATGGAGCAGCTGAAGGCAGAAGCGGCTGTGAGAGGGACGGCCTGGCTACAGGAGACGATCGCGGAGGCCATCCAGAGAGCGGGGCCTGCTCCGAGCGGGGGTGAGATCAGCACCAGCAGGGCGCGGCGGTCACGGCCGCCCGAGCGGTTCTCCCCTGAGCAGCGGAGGTCGGATCAGCGGCAGCCTAGGGGTCCGGTCGGACTCCCGGTGGGCCCACCGGCGAAGCGAATGGCGGGAGGAACAAGCGGAGGCGCGAGGGGGTCCTCAGCACAGCGGCCTGGGAGTAGAGAGGCCCGTGGAGCAGCAGTGCGGCCTAGAACCAGAGCGGAGGCGAGCGCAAGCCCCGCCCCCAGAAGAAGTGTAGAGGAGGCACGGAGAGGAGCACATGGAGGTAGGCCTGGGCCTGCAGTTTCCGCGGCAGGGCATCACAGGAGGAGCGATCGGGGTCGGCCTGTTAGGGCAGCTAACCCGAACAACAGCAGGGCTGAGGCACAGTACGCCGGCCCAGGTAAAGCAAAGCAGAAGTCGGATGGCCTGAGTGATGCGCGGAGGCGGGGACGGCAAAGCCCAACGCCGGCGGCAGCCACGGTGTCCAGGCCGGGTGGGCCCTCATCATCAGAGGAGGAAGTGGAGGAGCGCCATACAGCCCAAGAGTGGTCCGGGTCAGAGGAGGAGCCGAACCCACCGTCCAGGAGCACAACAGCGGTGGACACCAGAGGGTCGGCTGATGAGGTTACGCCTGTGCAGCCGGGTGAGTCACATGTTACATCACTTAATCTTGGTATGCCTAGTGGTACGGGGCCCAGTGGGGTAGGTACGAGTGGGGTTCATAGTGTAGAGGGAACAGAGGGAGGCAGGGAGACCTTTGGTCTACTGGGCTTCTTGGCAGGCATAAAGGAGCTGGTGAAAAGATTTGAGACTCCCGCAGGACCGGTGGCATCTTGGATACCGCCGGCCGGGGGTGCTGGGGCATCAGGAATAACGGCAGCAGGGACGGTGGTCACAGGAGTGGTGGCAGCACCCGTGGCGGTGGAGTCGGTGAATGAGAGCACACAAGGGATGGCAAAAACGGCGGCGGTGGTTGAGGCTGCAGGTAGGCAAGACATAACCAGGTTGGCTGACGCCGCTAAATGTGAGGTATATGTGTGCTATGAGGGACCGTTAGGGTCGCATTTGAAGCAGGAGGTGCGTGAGAAGTTGTGGAAAGGTGAGTACGTGGAAATTTTTTCGCTGCTACCGCTGGAGAAATTCAACCTGGATAGGGTGAAGCCAGATGACTCCAAAAAGGAGGATGAAGAGAAGAGGAGGTACCGCTTGATACCGAGAACGTTTGCCAACTGGTTGCAGGCGTTTGCGATTATGGCAAGCGTCATCGGGGAAAAGCAACCTGAGCATTGCTCGGCTCTTTTCTGTTATCAGGATGCGATTGGAGAAGCTTATAGGGTATATGGGGGTACAGCGTGGCTAAGGTACGATGAGCAGTTTCGTCAGCGGAGGGCAGTGCGGCCGGCATTGCGGTGGGACCATAAGGACATCAGCTTATGGATGAGATTGATGACTACGGCGAGGGCCTCCAATCAGTTTTTTCAAGGGGGGACCGGCGGCCCTTCAGCACAGGGACAGTCGGTCGGAAACAAGAAGGGGTTGTGCTGGCAATACAACACAGGGAGCTGCAAGTTTGGCGCCACTTGTAAGTATAAACACGAGTGTTCAGGATGCGGGGGGTCTCATCCAGGATCTCGATGTTTTAAGCAGGGCAAGGGTCGTCCAGGAGAGGCTGCAAGCAAAAGGGAGGACCCCGGTGAGAGTGGAAAGGATGCGACCATTTCTAGGTAGGTATCCAGACAAGAAAGCTGCACAATTGTTAGATGAGGGTTTCTCGGTGGGTTTCAGGATCCCATGCTCATTAACGGTTATCCCCCCAGTGTCGCCCAATTTAAGGTCTGCAATGCAACATCCGGAAGTAGTTAGGGAAAAACTGAGGAAGGAAGTTGCATTGGGGCGCATGGGCGGTCCATTCCCAGAGGCGCCATTTAAGGATTTGGTGGTTTCGCCTCTGGGGGTTGTACCTAAAAAGGAACCGGGCAAATTTAGGCTTATTCACCACCTCTCCTTCCCTAGAGGGGGGTCGGTGAATGATGCCATAGATCACGGGGAGTGTTCGGTGACTTACACTTCATTCGATGCGGCAGTGGGATGGGTACGGCGATATGGGAAGGGGGCCTTGATGGCAAAAGCGGATGTGGAATCCGCTTTTAGGCTGTTGCCGGTACACCCCGAGAGTTTTCGGTTATTGGGGTGTCATTGGGACAATGAATTCTATGTGGACCAATGCCTACCCATGGGTTGCTCGATATCGTGCACGATATTTGAGCAATTCAGCTCATTTGTGGAATGGGTGGTACGGGAGGTGTCGGGGGTGAATTCTATAATTCATTACCTCGATGATTTTCTCTGTATGGGTCCGGCTTCTTCGCGCATCTGCGCTGTGCTCCTAGCCACACTGGAACACATTGCAGAAAAATTTGGCATTCCATTGGCTGCTGATAAAACGGAGGGACCTTGCACGGTCATCACGTTTTTGGGCATTGTCCTGGATTCGGATGCGATGGAATGCAGGCTGCCGGACGATAAATTAGAGGACCTTAAAAGGGAAATAGCGGGGCTTTTGGGATTGCGTAAAGTACAGCTGCGGACGCTGCAATCGGTTCTGGGCAAGCTTAATTTTGCATGCCGCATATTACCCATGGGGAGGGTGTTCAGTCGCCGGCTGGCGGCCAGCACGAGTGGAATCAAATCGCCAAAACATTTTGTGCGTCTAAGCGAAACGCACAGGGCAGATTTGAGGGTGTGGCATTCCTTTTTGGAGTCTTTTAATGGTAGGGCGTTTTGGATGTCGGGTCCAGTCAGCAATTTTGACTTGGAACTGTTCACGGACGCAGCGGGTTCCACGGGTTTTGGGGCATTTTTTTCAGGGTCAGTGGAGCGCTGGGCCTTGGCCTCAGACCTGGGTTGAGGCAGGATTCACAAGGAATCTGGTGCTACTGGAATTATTTCCGGTAGTACTGGCAGTGGAGCTATGGGGTGCATCATTCAGGGATCGGAAAGTGCGATTCCATAGCGACAATATGGGGGTGGTGCAGGTGATTAATAGGAGTACGGCGTCCTCGCCGCCAGTGATTAGGCTGCTGCGGCATTTAGTCTTGCGCTGTCTGCAACTAAATGTATTTAGAGAGAGTTGGCGCCGGATGCGGAACAACAAGGGGTACCCTGTCCCGAATGGCTGTGGGAGATAGCATTTGCACCATAGCAAGATGGATAAAGAAGTCGGTGAGTAGGGCTACATGGGCAGCATACACGAAGGTATGGAAGGAATGGAGTGAGTTTGCAGATAGCGTGGGGGAGGATCCAGCCGGTCAGGACGTGCGTTTGCTGGTACTGTACTATATTGCTAGAAAAATGGAGGAAGGTGTGTCCGCATCAATGGTTAACAAGAGGGTAGCTGGTTTAGCGTTTCTTTTTAAGTTACAAGGTAGGCCAGATTGGACAAAGGATTTTTGGATAAGGCAGGCAATGAAGGGTTATAGGAAGTCGATGTCTCGACGGGATGCTAGGAGGCCAGTGACGTTTGAAATCCTGCAGGGGATAGTAAATCAGTTGTTTCAGGTGTGTACGTCCAGTTATGAAGTTGTGTTGTTTACGGCGGCCTTTTTATTGGCATTTTTTGGGGCATTTCGGATAGGGGAACTGGTCAGCCCTTCTAAGACCACACCAGGGGGGTTGATGTATCAGGAGATGTCATGGGGTGATGAGGGTTTGAAGTTGTGGTTACGGCACTCAAAGACTGATCAACTGGGTAGAGGAAGAAGGGTTGAGGTGTATCCAATTGTGGGATCACAATTATGCCCGGTAACAGCGGTTGGGGAATTTTTGAAGGTCCGTCCAGCGGTAATGGGCCCCTTGTTGCTGCACAAGGGGGGCGAGTTCCTGTCTAGATTTCAGTTTGTCACCGTTTTTAATAAATGTATTAGGGGGTTGGGGCTGGAAGAGAAGGGTTTTTCGTCCCACTCCTTTAGGATTGGGGCCGCTACGGAGGCAGCCAGAAATGGTATGGACGTGGAAGCAGTTAAGCGAATTGGGAGGTGGGAATCTAATAGGTTCCGATCATACGTGCGCCCCCATATGGTGGTAAACTTGTAGGAGGCTATAGGGGCTTGCGGTTTTGGTAATTAGGGGTGGGGTAGCAAGCAAATGCGGAACAAAACCGGGGCTTACGGTATGGTGTTTTTCTTTTGTGTTCTTCTATTTTCAGATGCAGTGCCGGGGATGGTATGGATTATGGGCCATTCCTATGTGGCTTGGGGGGCACGGAGAGGGGACGCCCGCAAGGAGGGTAGGCAATTGGGTTTTGGCAAAAGGGAGGCCTGTGTTAAGTGGTTGGGGATCCCAGGCATGTTGTGGGGTAGATTGGTGTCGGAAGTGCACCGCTATGCACAAAGGGACAGTCCCCCGGACGTATTAGTCATCCATGTAGGAGGCAACGATTTGGGCATAAGAGCCATGGTGGATATCTTGCGCGACATCAAACTTGATGTCGAGCGGTTAAAGCAAGCCTTCCCTAACATGATCGTTGTCTGGTCTGACATGGTGGCTAGGATGTCATGGAGAATGGCCAGGTCGGTAGAGGGTGTGAATAGGGCCCGTAAGAAAATAAATAGGGCGGTGAGTAAGTTTGTGGTAAATAATGGGGGTGTGGCGGTTAGGCACCTTGAGCTAGAGTTTGAGACATGGAGGTATCTGAGAGCGGATGGAGTTCACTTGAATGAAGTCGGTATAGACTTGTGGGCATTAGGCCTACAAGACGGCATACAGAGAGCACTCCGGGTGTGGAGGGGCACCCATGATTAAGGTGTTATTCCTGGGTGCTGTGGCGGGCGTTGGTCTGTGCAAAAGAAGGAAAATGACTAAAGTAAGAGTTGGTTTGGGAGATAAAGTTGATATGGGTCCTTATGGTGGTTCCCGGTTAACGGAGGTTAGCCGGGAAGTGATAATGGGGCACTGCGGTCATTGGTTAGTCTCTGTGCCAGCTTGTCGGCTTGAGGCCTATGGTATATATTTGATGGGGCCGCAGTGCAAGTGTGTTATGGACATGTTTTGATTATTAAGAGATTGCGCAGACCAACGCTTGAGATATTCATTTGCAGTTAATGTTAATATGTTTATATTTCTAATTAAAAGATTTATTTGTTTAAATAAAGTAGGCTGCTAAGGCCTTTTATTACTCCAATCTTGGTGTGGTCTTAGTTATTGGGGTAATGGGGAAAAGATAGGGGTAAAAGGGTATGTTAAGCATATCTGTTATCCAACAGTCAAGGAGAGCCCGGAACAGCAGCATGCAATGCCTAGGTGCAGGGCGTGCATGACTTTGGGAGCAGTAGGGTTAACCAAGCTGGTAGGAGGGGTTGGAGTTAGCCGAGGGGGAGGTATTAAGGTATGCCTTAAATTGGTAATCCCGCCCTGGGGGAGTAACAGTAGAGTGGAGGAAAGTTCCCGCCCACCCTCCCCTTTTATCGGTGAAGGGAATTTGCGTTTGGAGGATTGTGTTTTTATTCTCTTACAGGTTGGGGACGAGGAGAGATCCTGGTAGAGCGGGCGTTGGTCTGTGCAAAAGAAGGAAAATGACTAAAGTAAGAGTTGGTTTGGGAGATAAAGTTGATATGGGTCCTTATGGTGGTTCCCGGTTAACGGAGGTTAGCCGGGAAGTGATAATGGGGCACTGCGGTCATTGGTTAGTCTCTGTGCCAGCTTGTCGGCTTGAGGCCTATGGTATATATTTGATGGGGCCGCAGTGCAAGTGTGTTATGGACATGTTTTGATTATTAAGAGATTGCGCAGACCAACGCTTGAGATATTCATTTGCAGTTAATGTTAATATGTTTATATTTCTAATTAAAAGATTTATTTGTTTAAATAAAGTAGGCTGCTAAGGCCTTTTATTACTCCAATCTTGGTGTGGTCTTAGTTATTGGGGTAATGGGGAAAAGATAGGGGTAAAAGGGTATGTTAAGCATATCTGTTATCCAACAGTCATGCACCGCCCCAAAGATGCTGCTTGCAGGACTTTTTTCCCGTCCTGCAAGCGCACCGCTCCAGCATGAAAGCACAGAAGAGGCAGTTTACAAGTGCTTTTTGTAGCGCAAAAACACCTGTAAAGCACCTCAGTATGAAAGGGGTCTTACACAATTTGAGTGATGCTAAACAAAGGTTGATGGACCCCTTTCACACCTAGACCTCCCCGTGGTAGCGTTAAAGCACCGCTCGTTTTAGCGGCACTTTACCGGTGCTGCAGCGCCACTTTGCAGGCGGTAGCGTCCTGCAAGCGCACCGCCCCCAGTGTGAAAGCCCTCTGGCTTTCACACTGGGGAGGCTTGAGAGGCGCTTTTCAGGTACAATTTTTAGCACTAAAATGCCTGAAAAGCACCTCAGTGTGAAAGGGGTCAAAGTGATGGGCCTGGCATCAGTCAAACATTGTGTGAGAGAGGAACAGTTCTTGTGCCCAAAAGGTCTCCTGCATTGAGCCCACGTTCACATTGGGCCGATATGGCATGCGATTTGACATGTCAAATCGCATGCCAAATCGGCGGGTATTTCCGGCAATAGTACCATCTGAATCAGTGAGACGCCGCACCAATTCCCAAAAGTAGTTCCTGTACTACTTTTGCCGAGTTCGGGGGCGATTTCAATAGATATCTGTGCATGAACCCGCATAGATGTCTGTCAAATCACCCCCCGGAGTTGGGCTGCATTGCCGGTTTAAAATCGTGCGAGTTCAGATTTCAAACCGGCAATGCAGTCCAACTTCCTGACACCTTTTGGGTATATATATAAAAAAAAATTTAAAATGGTTACTTAGTTTATCACCTCCTGTACTCTGGTCACTGGTCTTCTCCTGCACTAGATCCGCAGTCTCTGGTCATCTCATGTATTAGATCCGCAGTCTCTGGTCATCTCATGTATTAGATCCGCAGTCTCCGGTCATCTCATGTATTAGATCCGCAGTCTCTGGTCATCTCCTGTATTAGATCCGCAGTGTCCGGTCATCTCATGTATTGGATCCGCAGTCTCTGGTTATCTCCTGTATTAGATCCGCAGTCTCTGGTCATCTCATGTACTAGATCCGCAGTCTCTGGTCATCTCCTGTATTAGATTTGCAGTCTCTGGTCATCTCCTGTATTAGATCCGCAGTCTCCGGTCATCTCATGTATTAGATCCGCAGTCTCTGGTCATCTCATGTATTAGATCCGCAGTCTCTGGTCATCTCATGTATTAGATCCGCAGTGTCCGGTCATCTCATGTATTGGATCCGCAGTCTCTGGTTATCTCCTGTATTAGATCCGCAGTCTCTGGTCATCTCATGTACTAGATCCGCAGTCTCTGGTCATCTCCTGTATTAGATTTGCAGTCTCTGGTCATCTCCTGTATTAGATCCGCAGTCTCTGGTCATCTCATGTACTTGATCCGCAGTCTTTGGTCATCTCATGTATTAGATTTGCAGTCTCTGGTCATCTCCTGTATTAGATTCGCAGTCTCTGGTCATCTCCTGTATTAGATTCGCAGTCTCTGGTCATCTCCTGTATTAGATTCGCAGTCTCTGGTCATCTCCTGTATTAGATTCGCAGTCTCTGGTCATCTCCTGTATTAGATTCGCAGTCTCTGGTCATCTCCTGTATTAGATTCGCAGTCTCTGGTCATCTCCTGTATTAGATTCGCAGTCTCTGGTCATCTCCTGTATTAGATCCGCAGTCTCTGGTCATCTCCTGTATTAGATCCGCAGTCTCTGGTCATCTCCTGTATTAGATCCGCAGTCTCTGGTCATCTCCTGTATTAGATCCGCAGTCTCTGGTCATCTCATGTAGTACATCTCGCAGTGAGCAGTAATGATGTGCAGTAACCTCTAGCAAAGAATGAGGAAGCAGAAATTATGTGTTGTAACCTTTAACAACCAGTCAGTGATCGGTAATAATATGCTGTATCCTCTGGCAACCAATTTCAGGTGCTGCCTGATCTGCTGCAGTAAACTGATTTTGAGTCTTACTGCTATTTGTTATCTGTCTAAGAGCGGTTGGGGGGCTCCCAAGAAAATGTTTGCCCAGGGCCCAATCAACATTGAAGACAGCCCTGAATGTGACAGAGAGCTCCAGAGGGTGAGAACCGCAGCATAAAATATGTAATTAGATTGTATACATCATGCACCTGGCTCTCACCCATGGGTCTCTGTCTGCTGAAACCAAGTGGGAATCTATGAAGTGACACCGACCTCCCGGACTGGTTCTCCCTTTGGCCTCACCACAGAACATGATGACACCGCTTAGTGGTAGCTGCCTGTAAAAATCCGGTGGTGGAAGACAGAAAACAGAATCTGTTACGCGATGTGAGTAGCCAGGTTCTGTTTTATACTTCTATAGTGAGTCTGGAGCGGGCCTCCAGGGAAGGAACTTACTTTGTTTGAGTAATGCTCCGCTGCAGTGGGTCACCTCTCGTGGCGCTCAATAGAGATGCCAGCGTTCAGAGAGGGGCAGTAGGCTGCTAGTCCTGGCAACCCTTTGGAGGAGGAATAAAGATGTATCAGGTAGGATATGCAATGTGCTTAGAATACACTATGGGTGCAGCCAGATACTGTCTTTATTCTTATTCTCTGGTGCTGTGCTGGTCTGCTGCCCTCCAATAAGCTGGCAGGGGGCTTGGTCCTCCTCTCACAGTAAGTTTGTGAGAATTATCTCTCCTGCCGACTGCCCAGAATTAGTGACACTTTTTTTTTCTTTATGATTTTATATTTTACTTAGATGTCTCCAAAAAAGCAAAAAGGAGGAGCAGAAAAAATCAGAGAGAAACATAAGAAGTCTTTGGAACTTGATGCTCAGAAATGTGCTAAAATTTCGGATATGTTCAGTCCTCATGCACAGAGTTCCAGTGATCCCATGGCAGGGCCCAGTAGAGAGGCAACAAACATAGAACAAATAACAATAGAAGGTGATTTAGTGGAATCTGTTGCTGAAACATCAGAATTATCCACTGAAGAACATAGAGAATTGGGGCACACTGAATTACCAAGTAAACAAGTTATTATGGATGTTTCAGAGTGTCAAACTGAAGACACAGATATATCATTTAATTATTTTGCTCGTCCAAATAAAAATGAGCTTGCTGTCTTTTTCAAATATCATCCACGGCAGGATATTCCAGATCCAGTGTTAAAAAAGGCTACAAAACGTAAAGATGGAACAAGTCGCAAATGGCTCACCTACTGCAATGAAAAAAATCGATGTTTTGCTCTGTTTGTCTGGCTTTTTCAAAGTCTCAGGAAACTAATTCTTTTATTGAAGGAATGACAGATAAGCGTCATGTTCATCAAAGAATCGAAGAGCATGAGAAGAGTGTAATGCACAACTTGTGTGCCGAAGCCTTTTTTGTGAAATCCAGCAGTGCTGGAGTTGATGATCTACTTTTGTATAAGCAAATGTCTGTAAGGCGAGAACAAGTGAGAACCAGGCGGCAAGTACTACAGCGGGTTGTAGATATAATAAAAGTTATAGGAAAGCAAGGTTTGAGTTATAGGGGAGATAAAGATGAGGCTGCCTATAATTTAGAGGACGTAACGAAAGACCATGGAAATTTTTTAGAGCTCATTCTTCTCGTCAGCAAGTATGACATTTGTCTGAAAGATCATGTAAACAAATGTATTGAAAACAGCAAGAAACTGCAGTCTTCTGGAGGAAAAGGAAGAGGATCTTTGATAACCTTGCTCTCAAAAACGACTGTGAACAAAGTAATACATGCTATTCAGATGCTTATCCAGGAAAATATCACAAAAGAAGTAAGGGAAGCCGGGATGTTTTCAATTCAGATTGATACAACTCAAGACATCACTTCAAAAGATCAATGCTCCATAATTGTTCGCTATGTGACTGATTGTATCAATGAAAAGCTTCTTGCAGTTGTTGAATGTGAATCTTCAACAGGGCAAAACCTTTTTAAGTTGCTAATGGAAGTCTTAAAATCATGCAATCTTAATATTACTAATTGCATTGGCAATTCAACGGATGGAGCAGCAAATATGCAAGGCCAATACAATGGTTTCTCTTCCTGGCTGTCAACTAAATCACCAGGGCAAATTCACATCTGGTGCTATGCACACATTCTGAATTTAGTACTTGCAGATACAACAAAGGTGATAGTTGAAAGTGCATCACTATTCAGTTTGTTGAATGACATTGCTGTCTTTATTCGTGATTCTTATCAGCGCATGAATACCTGGGAACAAGTTAGCCAGGACCCTCACCATCGAAGAATTTCAGTAATTGGGGAAACGCGTTGGTGGTCAAAAGATGCTGCTCTAAGAAAAGTGTTTGGAGAATTTTAAAATCCTGATTCTGCGTTGTTTCCTAGTCTACTGTACACTTTGAGCAGAATCGAAGACAGCGTCTCATCGAAACCTGAGGTGCGTGTTAGAGCAAAATCTTATGCAGAATCCTTACTCAATGATGAAACCATTCTTACAGCTCAAATTTTTCTGAGAATATTTGAATTGACAACACCATTGTCCAAATATCTGCAAACAACTCAGATGGATATCTCAAAAGCTATTCAAATGGTACAGGGAACTTATGAAAAACTTAAAACAATTACATGAGATTTTGATTCCATACAAATGACTGCTGATAAGTTTGTTAAGTGGACAAATGACAAGATTCAAGAAGAAGAAAGTTACCACCTAGAAGTACAGACCACTTTGCCTAAAAAAAGAATAAGAAAAAGAAAGCGAATGGCTGATGAGACTGTTGACGATGTAGCAGTTTCTGATGCTGTTTCAGCTTATAAAATCCGTGTGCACAATGTAATCTTGGATACGGTCACAGAGAGCATGAATCGCCGCTTTCTCTCCTGTGGGACCCTCTATGCTGACTTAGCTTGCTTGGAGCCAAACAGCTTTTCTGATATAAAAAAATCTGGACTTCAGGCACCAGCAATGGAAGAACTCAGCAAACGATTATTTAGATTTGATGAGGGAGCAACATCAGAAAATTTGCGTTCCCAACTGGCAAATTTTGCAATGTAGTGGGACAGGCTGAAATCATCACCTCTTGAAGAATTTAGTATTGTAGAAGATGTATCTATGGAAAACCGGGAAAGCAAATTAACAGAAACAGAGCTGGTCAACAAATCTTGCATGGCATGTAAGAACTGTGCCATTTGCTGCTATAAGATTCTGCAGCGCTATAATTTGTTAACTGATGCCTATAATGTAATTGGTTTAGCCTACAAATTTTTGCTTACACTATCTTTTACTCAAGTCGCCTGTGAAAGAAGTTTCTCCACATTGAAGTTTATTAAAACCCGTCTAAGAAGTTCTGTATCTCAAGAGCATTTGAGCTCTTTGATGCTGATGGCAATCGAAAAGGATATACTAATGAACCTTGATTCTGATGATGTCATTGACAAAGTTGCAGAAACCAGTGAACTTCTACGAAACTTGCTGAATCCTTAGTGCAGTTATTTTGTTCTGTGATTTTGAATATAAAAAAATATATGCCAAAAAATGTAATATATTTTGCTATTTGTTATTGTATTGAATCGTTCATTAAAGATGTTTCATTTTCATGTCTATCATTTATTATCATATATTTAGATAATTCCAAATAACTTACAAGTTACAGTGACCGAAGCAGGCTAAATATAACTAAAATACATCGAGAAACTGGTTGCCATTATTTGTAATTTGGTTTTTAAAAAAATGGGCTGCTCAGCTTAGAATGCCCGGGCCTATTTTTTGTCCCAGTCCGGGCCTGGACGTAGGGGAGAAAAGATTCGACGTAGGGGAGAAAAGATCGCTGCTGGAATTGGGTGGGGGAAGTAAAATAAAAATAATGATGATGATGAATGTTATTGGCTGATTGTAACCAAAGAGAAGGAGCAGTAAAATAGCTAGAACTAAGTACACATGTACTTTGGCCTATGGTGTCTGTTGAAAGTTCTAAGAAGATTCGACGGAGCAGGTAAACTATATGGCGTCGTACAGTTTAGCTGCTCCGTCGAATCTTCTTTGAACATTCGACAGACACCATAAGCCTTCAATGACAGATTCGACCTTAAAGGGGTTGTAAAGGTAAAAGTTTTTTCACCTTAATGCATTCTATGCATTAAGGTGAAAAAACTTCTGACAGAACCGCCGCCCCCAGCACCCCCGTTTTACTTACCTGACGCCTCGAAAGTCAGCTTCGCGTTCCCGACATCTGTTCCTCCGCTCACCCTGGCCGCTGATTGGCTGCAGTGGATGGATTGAAAGCAGCGCAGCCATTGGCTCGCGCTGCTGTCAATCACATCCGATGACGCGGCGCGCCGGGGGGCGGGGCCGAGTGATACAGCGAGCGGCTATGGCCGCCGGCTGTATCACGGGAGCGCGCCCGCAAGCACTCACCACCGTGCGAGAGAGCTCGCATGAAGGTGGTAAATGCTTGCGGGGAGGAGCTGAGACAGCCGCCGAGGGACCCCAGAAGACCAGGTTCGGGGCCACTCTGTGCAGAACGAGCTGCACAGTGAAGGTAAGTATGACATGTTTGTTATTTTAAAAAAAAAAAAAAAACACCTTTACAACCCCTTTAATTAATTTGGATTTTCTGACTAATGCAATTTTTAACGAAAAACTAAATAAATAAAAACGAATTTCGGGAGTAACTAAATAAATTTATTTTTCGGACGAAAACGAAATTCAGAAACAAAATATTTCAGTGTGCACATGTCTAATGATTTTTATTGAGGTTTTCACAAATAGAGAAGGATAAGATAAACCGTGACATAACCTGATATGCATTAGAACATGAAGCAGAGGATAATTTTGAGTGGTTACATTGAGATAACATAACAGTCACGTTTAAACTTGAACGGAAATATATATATATATATTTTTTTTTTAAACCAAAGAATAAACTTTATTAAAAACACAGCAAGGACACGTGCAGAATTTTTTTTTTAAGTTTTTATTGTTTTTATTGAGTTTTTGAACAGAGGTAACAGAAATAATAAGAGGTTAAAACAAGCATATTGAAATACATGTGTTCGGGCGCAGCCGCCATTAAAGCGAATAGAGAAAGAGTTATTGTACATAAAAAGCGGTGGAATGGTACACAATAATGTTTTACACTCATTAATACATTTTAGCACAGAGTCAATATCTGTTATTTCGGTGTGTGGAAGTAATCCTATACGGTGCTTTAGGTAATGGTTATTATAGAGTAACCAAGGACAACTGCTGGTTCGTGTGTTATTGACTCTTAGATCTGGTTGTAAGTTTGGTCTTAATGGTAACAGAGTCAAGCGGAAGAGTTTAAGGGGGGTTGCCCCGGGATAGGCAGGTGAGGTAGGTGAGGGGGAGAGAATGCACGTCAGGTCATTGGTGGGGAGGTTTGCTGTGTATTTAATTCTGTGAGTGGGAGGGTGTGGTATGTACCTGTGAAAAAGCGGGGGGGGGGGTGGAGAGATAGGAGAGTGGTGTGGGTGGGGGAGATACGAAGTCTTTTTGGCCTAGCTACAGCTCATGTATTGCATTCAGTTCATGATTTGTTTATAGGCATCAGTGGTGACAAAGTGTAGCCAACATGCCCATGTTTTGGTGAACTTAGTGGGTGTATCCTTGGCTTGATGTATGAGGTCTTCCATGACCATTGTTTTTTGTATACGATTAAACCAATCCTTCATGGTTGGCGGATCAGTGGAACGCCATTTGAGAGGGACACACATTTTAGCTGCATTGACCAAATGCATAGCAAGAGAGTGAAAGTAGGCAGGTAGAGGAGTTGTTGAGTGATGGAGCAAGAATTATGCAGGTGTGAATTCTAGGGAGTATGTGGTTATTTGGTTGATAAGGCTATGGACTTCTTTCTAGAACGGTTGGAGTTTTGAGCAGGTCCACCAAATATGTAGGAGCGAACCTGTTTCTGTTTTGCATGTCCAAAGGGTCTGGGAGATTGCTGGATTGATTTGGTGTAATATAAGAGGTGTTCTGTACCAAAGTGGAATATATTTTGAAAGCATTTTCCTTTATTTGCACATTCATCGAACCTTTATGGATTAGTGTATACATTTTTCCCCACTCTAGATCAGTGAGGTCTATGGAGAGATCTTGTTCCCATTTTTGATTGGTCCAGTGCCTTGTAGGTGTATGGACAGTAAACAGTAGAGTGTAAGTTTGTGAAATTAAGTGGCTTTGGGGTTCCTCACTTAAACATAAATTTTCGAACGTGGTAGTGTGTCTAGACCAGTCAGGTCTGGGTTTAGGTTTGTTAAAAAAATGTCACAGTTGAACGTATGTCCAGAAGGGGAAAGTGTCTATTTTCAGTTTTGACGCCAAAGCGGATTGGGTTAAAAGGTGACCTCCTTCAAAGAAATGTTCTGCTTGGATGGTTGGATGGGGCCAGTGGTCGGCTAAAAAGGAGATATGCATTCCCGGCGTAAAGTCTGGGTTTAGGCAAAGTGGCGTCATTGGACCGTTAAGTAAAGAAATTTTGTATTTGTTGCAAGTTGTACAGAATGAGATTAGTGTTGGGTTAATAGGTGGGTGGAGCTTGTATTCAGGGGGAATGTGCAGGGCATCGACCCACGGGAGCTGTGCCAATGGCAGTTTCAACAAAGATTGCTCTAATTGTACCCAATCTTTATGTTTAGAGTGTATATTCCAATCCACAATCCTAGCTAGGTGGCATGCTTGTTGATATTTACATATGTCTGGGAGTCCTAAACCTCCCAGGAGTTTAGGAGTGGTCAATCTCGTAAAGCCTAGTCTCGGTCGCGTTTTGCCCCAGACGAAGTCTGTGCATGCTTTTCGGTAGGTAGAGAAGAATGCCTGTGGAAGTTTAATTGGGATTGTTTGTAGGATATATAGGATCCTGGGTAGGATATTCATTTCAACGATTGCGGCTCTGCCGAACCAGGAAAAAAGCCCAGTGGACCATTTCTTTAAGTCTATTAGTATTTTTTGTAGCAATGGAGCATGGTTTAGGGAATATAGGTAATTTAGGGAGGTTGGTAATTGAATGCCTAGGTAGGTAATTGCGGGGTTGTTCCATTTGAAAGGGAAATTATTTTGGCATTGTTGACAGGTTTCAGGGGTAAGCGAAACGTTAAGGGCTGTCGATTTCGAAAAGTTTATTTGTAGGTTAGTTAGGGTTTTAAAGGTTTGAAAATCTTTAAGTAAGTTCGGGATTGTCGTAAGCGGTTCCGTGAGAAAGAGGAGAATGTCGTCCGCAAAGGTTGCTAGATATATGTGCAGTGTTTTATATCTATGCCCTTAATATCTGGATTGGCTCTGATGCGTCTTAGTAACAGTTCAAGTGAGAGGATAAAAATTAAAGGGGAAAGTTGGCAGCCCTGGCGGGTTCCATGCGACACGGAGAAGGCATCTGACAGGTGACCGTTTACTCGGACTCTTGCAGTGGGACTTGAGTAAAGAGCTAATATGAAGTTTAACATTGTTGATGGGAGGCCTATAGCCCTTAGAGTTTCTGACATATAGTCCTGAACGCCTTCTCCACGACGAGCGAAAGCAGGAATCCCTTATTATGCATAGACGTGAGCCAGTGGTGAACATTAATGGCCTTAAGAGTGTTATCTCTCGCTTCTCTCCCCGGGACAAAGCCAACTTGATCAAGGTCGATAAGTTGGGGTATTAAAGGGAGGAGTCGGTTCGCTAAAGTTTTTGCATACTATTTAAGGTCAACGTTGAGTAACGAGATGGGCCTGTAATTGTTAACTAAGGAAGGGTCTTTGTCTGGTTTCGGAATTACTGCTATGTGAGCAGTTAGAAGATCTCGCGGGGGGTCCATGGGAGTTGCAAAAGAGTTAAAGGCTGCCATGAAAGAAGGGGTGAGTATTCCTCCGTATGTTTTATAGTACCCGGCAGTCAAACCATCGGGACCGGGGCTTTTGCCCGTTTTCATTTGTTTCAGTGCCAAGTCAACCTCCTCTCTTTTTAAAGGGGAATCTAGGTCCTGAGTGATTGATTTCGATATTGGGGTTGGGCCGTTTTGTTCCAAAAAGTTAATGATCATTTGTTTCCTTGTGGGTCCATCTATGGATGGATCTGACGTGGGGAGGTTACATAGCTTATTATAATACTTGACAAATTGTTTAGCTATATCTGGGGTCGTGGTCAGTTTGTGTCCCGACGGATCAGTAATGGAATGTATCGTTGTGTCAGATTTTTTCGTTTGTATGGCTCTTGCCAGTATTTTACTGGCTTTGTTGTCATGTTTGTAGAATGTTTTCTTAGAAAGGATGTAGTTGCGTTGAATTTGTTTATCTAATAGGCTCAACAGATCTTTTCTGGCTTGTATCAGATCCTTCATAGTGATTAGAGCTTGAGTATGTTTGTGTGCACCTTAAAGTTTGTGGATCCGTTCGATTAGTTCTGAATATTGTTTCCGCCGTTCTCAGTTTCGTTTGGCAGCCGCCGCAATTAGAGTGCCTCTAATCATGCATTTATGGGCTTCCCAGTTAGTGAGCGGGGATGTATCACTGGGCTTATTTTCGAGAAAGAAGTGTTGGAGACGGGTTTCAACTTCTGCAGCAATAGAGGTATCCATCAGAAAGGATGGATCTAACCTCGACGTTTGTGGACGAGGTGATGTGTCAGGGAACTTTAGTGTCAGGGAAATGGGGTGGTGGTCCGTGATGAACGCTGGGTCAATGAAAGTTTGATGGAGCATGGATAGGTCTTTTTGCGTCAAGAATAGGTAGTCTATCCTTGAATATCTGTTGTGAGGTGCTGAATAGAAGGTATAATCTTTGCCATCGGGATTCCGGGTGCGCCATGTGTCATGGAGTAGTAGATGTTTGAGGTGTGATTTAATTGTCTTTAGGGCTGCATATGGGAGTGATGAGGTGGCGGTAGATGTGTCTTGGATGGGAGAGAGTGGGGCGTTAAAATCTCCTCTTAGTACTAGGGTGCCTTCCTGGAAGGTTGTTAATGTATCAGTTATTGTTCGGAAGAACGGTACTTGGCGGACGTTTGGGGCATATTTGTTTGCTAAGGTGATTTTTCTACCTAGAAGCGAGCCTTTCAGAAAGAGGTATCTGCCCTCCTCATCTGTAAGCAAGTCAGTAAGTTGAAAGGGGCAGCATTTTGCAATAAGTATCGAGACTCCTTTTGATTTGTTCGAAGGGTTGGTTGCGTGATACGCCATTGGGTATCGGAAATAGTGTAGTTTTGGCGTGGCGTTGGAGCGGAAATTCGTTTCTTATATGAATATGATGTCAATTTTGCTCCGGTGCATGGTTAGGAGGAGTTGGGAACGCTTTTCTGGCGTGCTGAGGCCCCTAGCATTGAGCGAAATGATTTTTATCAAGGGGATGGTTGTAGTGAGGGAAGCTGCGGTCATTTTGAAAGTATATTACTGTATCTGTCAGGATTTCAGGAGCTGTGGCAGAGGGTGTGGTTAGGTGGGTAAGGGGGTCTGGATAGGTTAGTGGGGTGGAATGGGTAATGTGTGGTAGGTAGAGGGAAAGGATCCGGCGATAAGTGGGATCCCTATCACCTGACTTGGTGAGTGCGGTTGCGATATCAGGCGTGCCGGTAGAGGTCAGTGGTGTATATCTTACTTGAGGGGATAAGATCTCTATGAGTTGTTCGTATCCACTGTGTGGGAGTTGGTTTGTCAATTGAGAGAAATGGACAAGTATAGAAAGATTGAATATTGAGGTCCAACCCACCAACAGCCGTAGCTCATGGTGATGGGAGTAGATAGGGGATGTAGTGGTAGCAGGCAGAAGTGGGTGGTTGAGGGAGTGAGGCAATGTGTATGATAAGTTGTATGTCACATTCTGGCTAAAGGGCTTAATAGGGTGAACAGCTGTTTTGTTTGGGGGTATATAATGAAACCACCTGGATGTCAAACAGAAAAATTATGAAGAAGGAGAACAATAACTAGCTCTTGTCAGAGCTAACAATGGTAACCTATTAGCAGGACCATTAATAAAGTGCGCTCTATGGAGAGCAAACCATGCGGTAGTACATTTTCACCAGTCGTCAACAGGACAATAACTGCTCATAATCTGAGCAAAAAATCACATATAACATAACGTGAATAGGAGACGGGTGTAGATGTGAGGGTCTAAGCAAGACCAGAGAATTAACTTGGTAGGAGTATGTCAGAGCCCTGGGCCTGGGTATGTGTGCCTGTTTGGCTTGCTTATGTGGCTTATGATATATTATATTTCGCTAACAACGGTGATGATATCTGGTTCATCCCACAGTGGGAGGCATGTAGTTGTATTTTATGGTGCTGTGAAGTATTGTGAGGTGAATGATGTGATCCTATGCCTAAAGGTAGTGATAGTACAACCTCTGCGTCAGTAGGGGGTGATGTGGGTTCAAATTATCTAGAACATGTTAGGCTATAGTATGTTAACATTAGCGAGAGGGGGATAAGCTAGTGATGAGGCGTTAAAGGTTTAAAGCCCCCTTAACCTTTGTTAGTGTGTGTCTTATAACATGAAGACCTTTCCAGTATGGGAGGTTTGTTAACCTTAGGAACATAACATATTACCCATAAAACGTAGCTCAGCAGGAGGAAGTTCTGTCTGTATTTTTTTTTTTTGTCGTCTGTATCTGTAGCCAGGATCTGTAGTTTGGGAGAAGATTAGAATGTCTCGTGTGGGCTGATTGTCTTCCACAGCATGGCGATATCCTCTTCGTAGCATCCATGGCATCTTCGGGCAGTCATTCGTCTAAGTTTTACACAGACTAAGACTAATAATGTGGTCAGCTACTTGTAACACCAGGGGTGATCGCATAAGGCAGTGAGTTTGACAACAGTCAATGAGCACTCTTGTATGACTCCTAGGTAGAGATGGCTCAAATCAGTTCGGTGAGGCTCTTGCGAGTTCGGGTGAGAAGGGTGGTGAGCGTTACATTGTTGGAATATCCACTGGTGTGAAGGAGTAAGGCTCGGGGGTCTGTTTTCACGTTTAGAGGGGGGGATCTGGATAAGGAAAGCAAATGATGTCGGTGTGTTCATCCTGTTCAGACATTTTGGGCCAGTGAGGTTCAGGGGTCTCGGCGTGCCCGCCGAGGTAAAGGCGCTGTCATAGGACTCAGAGGTGGGTGATGGAGCCTTGAGGTGGAATTGGGTCTGGCAGTTGACGGTGATCGTCGTCTCCGGAAACTTGTGTTGTGGGCTTCCATCGGTTCTTCCTCTGGTAAACGGTGGGCATGGGAAGATGTTTCAAACTCTGCATACCAGTTTGGGACCGCTACGTATGGGATATCCAGGGTACGGCAGAAGGCATCTAATTCCTCTGGGACTCTCAGCAATGCAGAGCGGCCTTGGTGAGAGGCTAGGAGGCCGAAGGGAAATTTCCATCTATAGCGGATTCCTCTGGTCCGCAGGACTTCCAGCAGAGGACGTAAATCTTTGCGGTGTCTCAGCGTAATTGCTGAGAGATCTTGGTAAATGAAGATAGAGTGGCCCTCATATTCTATCACGGCTTTCTTGAGGATTTCTTCTTTGGTAGCAAAGTCATTGATGTGGCAGATAATGTCCCTCAGGGGTTCAGTGTCTCTGCCTCGGGGACGAAGTGCTCTGTGGATTCATTCCATGGCAATCATGGTATGTCGGGGCCGATCCAGGAGGCGGTTAAAGAGATCTGTAACAGGCGGGAGAATCTGGTCCTGTTCCACGGATTCGGGGAGGCCTCTCACCCGTAAATTTTGTCTGCGACCCCTGTTGTCGAGATCTTCAACATGACGCTGAAGATCTCTAAGTTGCATGGTATGTGAATCTACCTTGTGGTGGATCTTCTTTACAGCTGTCTGTTGTTGTGTCGCGGTATTCTCGACATGTTGCACTCTCCCTGCAATGGCCTGTAATTCATGGCGTAGATCCGAAATGACCGAGAACAGGGTATCCTTTATGTCAGCTGCTACAGCCTGGAGATCTTGCAGGCTCGGTTGATGGTGAGATGCCAGGCTGTTCTCCATAGGTGTGGTGTGTTGTTCGGTCAGGGTGAGGAGAATCCCATTGTGGTCTTGACAGGAGATGAAGCGGGAAGGGGAGCCGCCATGTTAGCCCGCTGGGTTCTGAATATCTCCGGTATTGTTTGGCTCGTGCGGCCAGTGGTTTTTCTCGGGGATCGGGATCTAGATTGCGAGCTTCCGTGGGAAGAAGTTCCCATAGTGGTAGCAGATTTTTGTCAGTAATCCCCGTGGTATGCAGATCATAGGCTGTGGTGAGAAGGAGCCTGAGGATTAGGCAGCCATCTTCTCTCAAAGCAAACCACGCCCCCGGAAATATATTATTAGCAATAATCAAGCAATAAAGATATTGTCCCCACATCTAGACACCCCATCTGGGAGCAAACTGTGTCCGAGGATGAGGGACAATACAACCACTCTTTATTTTAGTTTCAATCTTTTTTTTATTTATTTTTTATTGTTTTATTAAGTGAACAAACAGCAATTCAAGTTGCGTAATATATATATATATATATATATATATATATATATATATATATATATATATATATATATATATATATATATATATATATATATATATATATATATATATATATATATATATATATCATTATGCAACGAAAGGTAGCAAGAAGAAGAAGAGAGATGAGAGGGGGGAGTGAGAAGGAAAGGAATAGGAGAAGACAAGATGGGTAGGTAGGAGGAGGGTTGGTACGGTATAAGGTGGTTCTTGTGTAAGGTATTAGGCATAAGGTAAATTTGTGTGTCCACAGTTGAGTGTGGCACACTAAGGCCAAGATAATATACAACAGATCATTAAATGAAACTGTAGTGTACGATGGTAAATAAACCAGAAGGTAGGCTAGTGCTCAGATGGGGAAATGCATGGATTCATGTTTCAAAGTTGTATAGTGCAAAGGGAGTGAGATAGCCAGAGATGCCATTGGCGTAGGAATTTCTCTTGTGTTAAATGGGCCTTAGCAAAGGCGTATTCAAGTTGGCCATGCTCATTTTAAGGAGAGTGTTACATCCTTAATAGATGGTGCTCTCGCTGATTTCCAATTGTGAGCAATGGAGAGTTTCGCAGCTATGAAGAAATGAGTGAACAGGGCATGACATTTATAGGGCCATCAATACATGCCTAAGCCCTGCAGAGCTGGTTTGGGTTCATTTGATTTTTTTTTTTTGTTTAAAAAATTTTTATTAAAGAAAAAAAGTAGAGCAAAGATATACATATATCACAAAATAGATACATTCTTGGAGATAGAACAACATAAGTCTCAGTGCTCACAGAATACAACGGTTATATATAAGCCAAAAATCCAATAGATGTCTCTGGAGATATACACAGTGCAAGTATGATAGCTAAATAAACTGAGCATTCTTTCTATGTGAGCATTTGAATCAAAACATAATTAAGAGAAAACTTTGCTTTGGTTTAAAGATAGTAGAGAAGAAGAGAGAACAGCGAAGAAGGGATTGGGAAATGTCTTTTTCCCAATCCCTTCTTCGCCTTCTTGGAAGATGGGAGAGGAAATAGATGGGAAAAAGAAAAGTAAAGAAGGTAGGAGAAAAGATGGTGGGAGGGAGGGGAGGGGAGGGGGTGGGGGGGTGGTTGCTGGCATGCATGTCAATACAATGCAAAAGGCTGAGTTATTGAGATTTAAATGGCCCAGCTTGATTGAAATACTTAAGGGGTTTGCATTATAAGGTCCTTATAGGAGGAGGTGGACTGAAACTTTATCCAGGAAGCCCAGGTTAAAGAATGCTTGGAAGTACCTCTAATATTATGGGTAATACTCTCCATAAGGTGTACTTTATCAACCGTATGTAGCCATACTTTTATAGAAGGGGTTGTTGGTTGGCCCCATAAAGAAGGAATTAAAGCTTTGGCAGAGTTCAAAAGATGAGGAATGAGTGAACGTCTGTATAAACTTATGGGGGTTTTCGTAGCATGAAAAAGGATAGTCCATGGGTCATTAGGTATATCGACATCCGAGATCTGTAAGATCAGATCGCGAATGGCATCCCAAAAAGGTCGAATGAGTGGGCAAAACCACCAGATATGTGCATGAGTAGCTTTGTTCCCACAGTTCCTCCAACACAACGGGGAACTTGCGGGGAACATTTGGTGTAATCTAGCTGGGGTGTAATGCCACCTGGTAAGCAATTTATAGTTGACCTCTAACATTTTTGAGGCCAGGGAGGAAGTATGGGCTAATTGTAGGATCTTATCTTTTTGGTTGTCCGTGAGGGAGGAGTTCAGGTCTATTCCCCATTTAGTCAAGAAAAGTGGAAAGTCGGGATTTTGAAGAGCAATAAAAGCTTTATAAAATAGAGAAATACCATGTAGAGGGGGTCTTTTGGCTGAAATATTTATTCTATACCATTTAAATCGCATATATCCCTAAGCGGATTGGGGAGGGAACTTAAGAAGTGTTGTAGTTGGTGGTATCTCCATTTATCTAAAAATGTGACAGGTTTAGGAGCTAGGATCAATTGCAATGGTTTAAGTGCGTTGCCACGAAGAACATGATGTAACAGGAGAGGCTCTTCCGATTCCCATGATTTAAAGCCGGGGTCCAGTAAACCCGGTAGAAAATATTTATGGTTGAGGAGAGGTAATAGAGGAGAATCATAACTTCATGAGAATTTTTTATGCAGGGCATCCCATATATCTAAAGAGGATATGGTAAGAGCTGAGGTAGTTCGAGCAAAGTTCCTACAAGAAGGGGTATCCAGGGTGCTATTGAGAGATCTATTCCACTTAAAAAATATTCAAGTTGTACCCATAATTTTGATTTGAAAGCATATTTCCAATCAGCCAATCTGGACAGAATAACCGCCTGATAATATGCCTTAAAATTAGGAAGTGCTAGACCTGCTGAGCATTTGGAGCGAAACAATAGCCCTCTAGATATATTGGGATGACTGTTCTTCCAGATAAATCGGGAAATCATGGTTTGTAAAATAGTGAAGAACCCCACCGGTGCACCTAGTGGGAGCATTTGAAAGATAAAAAGGATGCGGGGTAATATATTCATTTTAATGATATTTACTCTCCCCAACCAAGTGTGTGATAAGTTGGACCATTTTTCGTAAGTCATCTCTAATCCTATTTAGCAAGGGGATATAATTATGTTGAAAAAGGGACTGGAGATTAGAAGTAAGATAGATACCTAGGTATTTCATGCATGTCGGTTCCCATTTAAAGGGAAAAAGGGGTTTAAGGGAAAGTACCTCGGACTTGGGGATATTAATGTTTAAAATTTCGGATTTGGATAAGTTTATTTTGAAGTTAGAGATTGAGTGAAAGGTAGAAAGTACAGACATTAAGTTGGGAAGTGAAATGCGTGGTTGCTGAATAAAAAATAGTACGTCATCAGCATAAGCTGCGCATTTATGGGATCTTTTGCCTATTTGTATGCCTTTGATATTAACATTATTCTTAATTGTAGCCAGGAAGGGTTCTAAGGTAATAGCAAAGAGGAGAGGGGACAGGGGACAACCCTGCCTGGTACCATTATGTAAGACGAAAGGGTCACTCAACGTTCCATTAATTCTAACTTGTGCTGTGGGGTTAGAATAGAGGGATGAGATACTGTGAAACATCTTAGGTCCCAATCCAAAATGTCATAAGGTCAACTTAAGATAGTCCTAGTCCACCCTATCAAAAGCCTTTTCCGCATCAGTGGAAAGGAGTAGGGTGGGCCGGGCGCATCTTTGAACATATTGGATTAGGGAAATTGCTCGAAGGGAATTGTCTTTTGCTTCTCTATTTGGTATGAAACCTGATTGGTCGGCTGAGATCCACCTGGGTAGTAGGGGGAGCAAGCGATTTACCATTACTTTGGCAAATAATTTAATGTCAACATTTATTAATGATATTGGCCTAAAACTGTTACATAGGGTGGAGTCATTATCAGGTTTAGGAATGACAGAGATATGAGTGGAAAGGGATTCTGGGCGTAGGCCTGAAGAGTGAGAAACAGAGTTTGCATAAGCGGAGAGGCGAGGGAGTAAAATGTCGCTGAATTTTTTATAATATAAAATAGTGAACCCATCCGGTCCAGGGGCTTTACCGGACGGGGAAGACTTCAGTGCAGCCTGGAACTCTTCCACCGAGAAATAAGGGCAATTTAGGTAGGTTGACTTCTTTCAAGTAGGAGAGCATACGGTTTCTTCTCTATTTTTGAGGTAGAGAGGATAAGTCCTTTTTAACATTATAAAGGTCCGCATAATACTCTCTAAAGGCCTTAGCAATATCTGAAGTTGCATGTACAAGCTCTCCAGTAGAAAGTTTGATTTTGGAAATAAATGACTGTGACTGTTTAGTTTTGAATGATCTAGCTAGTAATTTGCTGGGTTTGTTCCCCCACTCATAAAATTTCTGCAATAGGCGTTGGAATTTTCTCTTAGTGTCTAAATTGAGAAGGGATTTTAATTCCTCTTGTTTAAGTGTGAGGGATTGGAGGTGCTCAATATGCAGAGTGAGTTTGTGCTGTTTGTCGAGAACCGCTATTTGTTGTAGAACCTGATTAATTTGTTGACCATGTTCCCTTTTTTTCCTAGCTCCAAGCTCAATAAAACGGCCCCTAATAGTAGCCTTATGAGCTTCCCAAACAATGGAGGGAGAGGTATCAGAGGGCTTGTTTTCCTTAAAGTATTGTGATAAATGAGAAGCTAACAAGGAAACCTTGGATTCATTAGTAAGAAGGGAGTCATTAAGTTTCCAGTTGTTATTACGCCGTGGTAAGGAAGACATGGTTAATGTCATTGACACAGGTGCGTGGTCTGAAACAGATGTGGTGCCTATATGGTTAAATTGTAGGAGGGGGAGGTGAAAATGATCTAAGAACATATTGTCTATTCTGGAATAGGACTGGTGTGTTGTGGAAAAATGTGAAAAGTCCTCCTTGGGATGGAGGAGGTGCCAAACATCCATTAATTGAAGGTCCAGAAGCCTTTTTTTGATAAATTTCAGTTGTTTGAAAGAAATATTGGAGCGGCCTTGGGACGTATCCAATATTGGGTCTAATGCCATGTTTATATCTCCCTCTAGAAGAGTAAGACCTTTGGCGAAGTGTGGCAATTTAGTTAGGATTTGTGAGGGAAAAGTAGGCTGATTTTGATTTGGACAATATACATTTGCCAAAGTACATTGAGTGTTACCTAGGAAGCCCCTAAGGAAAAGAAAATGACCATGGTCATCCACTAACTAGGGATGAGCCGAACACCCTCCTGTTCGGTTCGCACCAGAACATGCGAACAGGAAAAAAGTTTGTTCGAACACGCGAACACCGTTAAAGTCTATGGGACACGAACATGAATAAACAAAAGTGCTAATTTTAAAGGCTTATATGCAAGTTATTGTCATAAAAAGTGTTTGGGGACCTGGGTCCTGCCCCAGGGGACATGGATCAATGCAAAAAAAAGTTTTAAAAACGGCCGTTTTTTCAGGAGCAGTGATTTTAATAATGCTTAAAGTCAAACAATAAAAGTGTAATATCCCTTTAAATTTCGTACCTGGGGGGTGTCTATAGTATGCCTGTAAAGGGGCGCATGTTTCCTGTGTTTAGAACAGTCTGACAGCAAAATGACATTTCAAAGGAAAAAACTCATTTAAAACTACCCGCGGCTATTGCATTGCCGACAATACACATAGAAGTTCATTGATAAAAACGGCATGGGAATTCCCCAAAGGGGAACCCCGAACCAAAATTACAAAAAAAAAAATGACGTGGGAGTCCTCCTAAATTCCATACCAGGCCCTTCAGGTCTGGTATGGATATTAAGGGGAACCGCGGCCAAAATTAAAAAAAAAAAAGACGTGGGGTTCCCCCAAAAATCCATACCAGACCCTTATCCGAGCACGCAACCTGGCAGGCCGCAGGAAAAGAGGGGGGGACGAGAGTGCGGCCCCCCCTCCCTCCTGAACCGTACCAGGCCACATGCCCTCAACATTGGGAGGGTGCTTTGGGGTAGCCCCCCAAAACACCTTGTCCCCATGTTGATGAGGACAAGGGCCTCATCCCCACAACCCTGGCCGGTGGTTGTGGGGGTCTGTGGGCGGGGGGCTTATCGGAATCTGGAAGCCCCCTTTAACAAGGTGACCCCCAGATCCCGCCCCCCCCCCTGTGTGAAATGGTAAGGGGGTACATAAGTACCCCTACCATTTCACGAAAAAAGTGTCAAAAATGTTAAAAATGACAAGAGACAGTTTTTGACAATTCCTTTATTTAAATGCTTCTTCTTTCTTCTATCTTCCTTCATCTTCTGGTTCTTCTGGTTCTTCTGGCTCTTCTGGTTCTTCCTCCGGCGTTCTCGTCCAGCATCTCCTCCGCGGCGTCTTCTATCTTCTTCTCCTCGGGCCGCTCCGCACCCATGGCATGGGGGGAGGCTCCCGCTCTTCTCTTCTTTTCTTCTCTTCTTCTCTTCTTCATTTTCTTCTCCGGGCCGCTCCGCAATCCATGCTGGCATGGAGGGAGGCTCCCGCTGTGTGACGGTGCTCCTCGTCTGACAGTTCTTAAATAACGGGGGGGCGGGGCCACCCGGTGACCCCGCCCCCCTCTGACGCACGGTGACTTGACGGGACTTCCCTGTGACGTCACGGGGAATGCCACAGGGAAGTCCCATCATGTCCCGTGCGTCAGAGGGGGGCGGGGTCACCGGGTGGCCCCGCCCCCCGTTATTTAAGAACTGTCAGACGAGGAGCGCCGTCACACAGCGGGAGCCTCCCTCCATGCCAGCATGGATTGCTGAGCGGCCCGGAGAAGAAAATGAAGAAGAGAAGAAGAGAAGAAAAGAAGAGAAGAGCGGGAGCCTCCCCCCCATGCCATGGGTGCGGAGCGGCCCGAGGAGAAGAAGATAGAAGACGCCGCGGAGGAGATGCTGGACGAGAACGCCGGAGGAAGAACCAGAAGAGCCAGAAGAACCAGAAGAACCAGAAGATGAAGGAAGATAGAAGAAAGAAGAAGCATTTAAATAAAGGAATTGTCAAAAACTGTCTCTTGTCATTTTTAACATTTTTGACACTTTTTTCGTGAAATGGTAGGGGTACTTATGTACCCCCTTACCATTTCACACAGGGGGGGGGGCGGGATCTGGGGGTCACCTTGTTAAAGGGGGCTTCCAGATTCCGATAAGCCCCCCGCCCGCAGACCCCCACAACCACCGGCCAGGGTTGTGGGGATGAGGCCCTTGTCCTCATCAACATGGGGACAAGGTGTTTTGGGGGGCTACCCCAAAGCACCCTCCCAATGTTGAGGGCATGTGGCCTGGTACGGTTCAGGAGGGAGGGGGGGCCGCACTCTCGTCCCCCCCTCTTTTCCTGCGGCCTGCCAGGTTGCGTGCTCGGATAAGGGTCTGGTATGGATTTTTGGGGGGACCCCACGCCGTTTTTTTTTTTTTTTTTTTGGCGCGGGGTTCCCTTTAAAATCCATACCAGACCTGAAGGGTCTGGTATGGAATTTAGGGGGAACCCCACGTCATTTTTTTTTTTAATTTTGTTTCGGGGTTCCCCTTTGGGGAATTCCCATGCCGTTTTTATCAATGAACTTAGTTTTAAATGAACGTAGTTTTAAATGAGTTTTTTCCTTTGAAATGTCATTTTGCTGTCAGACTGTTCTAAACACAGGAAACATGCGCCCCTTTACAGGCATACTATAGACACCCCCCAGGTACGAAATTTAAAGGGATATTACACTTTTATTGATTGACTTTAAGCATTATTAAAATCACTGCTCCTGAAAAAACGGCCGTTTTTAAAACTTTTTTTGCATTGATCCATGTCCCCTGGGGCAGGACCCGGGTCCCCAAACACTTTTTATGACAATAACTTGCATATTAGCCTTTAAAATTAGCACTTTTGATTTCTCCCATAGACTTTTAAAGGGTGTTCCGCGGCATTCGAATTTGCCGCGAACACCCCAAATTGTTCGCTGTTCGGCGAACTTGCGAACAGCCAATGTTCGAGTCGAACATGAGTTCGACTCGAACTCGAAGCTCATCCCTACCACTAACATATCAGATAACCTAAAGGATACATTTCTGCAAAACCCAATGGCTACACCCTTAGCTTTTTTGGTGTCCGATAGGCTATAATACCACTGCAGAAAGTGGGGTGAAGTCAATTTAACAGGTGTTGTGTGGGTTAGATGCGTTTCCTGAAGAAAGGCAATGGAACATGCGTCCTGTTTTAGTTCATGAACTATTCGGTGTCGCTTAGCAGCGACATTGCGACCCCTGACACTGTATGATATAACCTTTAACGTGGCCATTGTTAAAATAAAATGTGATCCTTCAGCTTATCTTGACATACATGCCAGCGGGGAGGGGGGAGTGGAGGGGGAGGAAAGAGATAGATTATTTAAAGAGAGAAAGAGAGAAAAGAGGAAGAGGATCAGCTTATATGTAAATTACATACATGAATTAAAGAACCTGTGGGAAACAAATGATTAACACGCAGAAATCTGCAGTGGTCCCATTGGGGAAAGAGAGAGCGAGAGGCCATCCCAATCCCTGAACAGGGATTGAATAGGACAGCTTAAGGCCGTTCGCACTCGCCAACCCCAGAAGGAGGGGGGGGACGGGGTTACGCTGTAGGGAAGGGGTAGTGAGGGAAGTTCCCCCCCGACAGCACACGGCCTGTAAAAACAAGAACAAATAACTTATATCTATAAGTAAATAATTAGTTCCAGTTAGAAATATAAAAAACATATATGTAGGACCAGAATAATTTCAACCAATATGTATCCTACCAGGTAACATAAGTGTAGACCAAACTGAAGCAGAAACCATATAACAAAAGAAAAAGAAGAAATAGAACATTGGTCAGTTCAATGGTGAGTCAGCTTTGGCCATGTATAGTCAGACAAAAGTAGAAAAAACTACGGCCAAAACCTGACTCTGTAGAAAAAACCCTGTAGGAGAAAGATTGTCTACATTAATGAAATTAGTGTGGATGAAAAATACACAATTCAACCATGCTTTTGTGTAGAGCCTGGGAGGGAAGTATATCTTTTCTTTGAGGGGGTTTTTCTCCAAAGTGTATCCATTGGACTCGAAAATTTGGGGATTGGATCCTGCCAGCCTGGGAGCTCCATGGACGGAAGGTGAAGGTCCTGTAAAAAGGTTGAGAGTTCCTCAGGAAATCTTAGTGTATGGGAGAGGCGATTTTTTGTGGCAATCAGACAATTTAGGAAGCCCCATCTGTATGTGATCCCATCTGAGTGTAGGTGATCAAGGAGCGGCTTTGGGGCTCTACGGCGGTCCAAAGTATCCTTGGAGAGGTCCGAATATATGGTGATGACTACCCCGTCAAAGTCTATGTTAGGCAAGCCCCGCATCTTCATCATAACAGCATTTTTATCCTCAAAGTAATGCAACCGACAGATAACGTCCCTGGGCTGGTCTGATTTAGCATTACGGGGTCTTAGTGCACGATGCACACGATCAAAACGCAATGGTGCAGTGACAGGATTGCCCAGGATGGTATTAAAAATGCCTCTTATAGATGGTTCAAGGTCATTATCTCCAGTCGCTTCCCGCAGACCTCAAACCCATATATTGTTTCAACGGTTACGGTTTTCGAGGTCTTCGAGCTTATACAGAGAGGCCCGATGGGCAAATGCCAGCTGGGTAACATTGTCCTGTAATTCTTTAATGGCTAGGGCTTGTGTGTCCTGCCTTTGCTCTGTTTCCTCTACTCTGACCAGGATACGTGACATATCAGATCTAACAGCGGTTATTTCTTTTAAATGGATTCCTCCAAACTGTGAAACATACCTGCGAGTTCTTTTTTGAGACCGCTCATTAGTGTAGTCATTTCAAGACCAGCGGGAGATCCAGGGTTGTCCATAAGGTCCGAGCAATATGAAGGAGGCCGGAGAGTTCTCCCTAACAGAGGCAGCGTGTGATGATGGAGAGGCGCTCGTTCTCGAGGTTCAGGCCTGATCGCCACGTGCGTTGGCTAAGTATTGCTGAATGGAACCTGTGGAAACTGGAATGGATGATAGGGCATTGCTACCAAATATGAAAGGAAAATCCAGTAGAACCACACTGCCGCCAGCATAGAGGGGACTGGTCAGTATAGTTTATAGTATAGTATAGTATAGTTTTTTAGAGGAAGAGTTTGAGCTCATTGCTGTTGTTTTAATGTGGTGGAAAAGGAAAGGGAGTGTTCCCAGGATAACATTGTTTGACTTTCTATAGAGTCTGTGAGGTAGACAATAGTAGGTAAAAGGATAGTCCTTTATGTAGATGTGGAGGAGATCCATAGATATTGAGGATGGAGTCCATTAACCACTTCAGCCCCGGAAGGATTTACCCCTTCCTGACCAGAGCACTTTTTACAATTTGTCACTGCGTCGCTTTAACTGCTAATTGCGCGGTCATGCAATGCTGTACCCAAACGAAATTTGCGTCCTTTTCTTCCCACAAATAGAGCTTTCTTTTGATGGTATTTTATCACCTCTGCGGTTTTTATTTTTTGCTCTATAAATGGAAAAAGACCGAAAATGTTGAAAAAAAATGATATTTTCTACTTTTTGTTATAAAAAAATCCAATAAACTCAATTTTAGTCGTACATTTAGGCCAAAATATATTCGGCTACATGTCTTTGGTAAAAAAAAATGTCAATAAGCGTATATTTATTGGTTTGCGCAAAAGTTATAGCGTCTACAAACTAGGGTACATTTTCTGGAATTTACACAGCTTTTAGTTTATGACTGCCTATGTCATTTCTTGAGGTGCTAAAATGTCAGGACAGTACAAAAACCCCCCTAATGACCCCATTTTGGAAAGTAGACACCCCAAGGAAATTGCTGAGAGGCATTTTGAGCCCATTGAATATTTATTTTTTTTGTCCCAAGTGATTGAATAATGACAAAAAAAAATTTACAAAGAATTGTCACTAAATGATATATTGCTCACACAGGCCATGGGCATATGTGGAATTGCACGCCAAAATACATTTAGCTGCTTCTCCTAAGTATGGGGATAGCCTTTTTGGCAGCCTAGCCGCATACGGGTCCCGAAAACCAAGCACCGCCTTCAGGATTCCTAAGGACGTAAATTTTTTATTTCACTCCTCATCACCTATCACAGTTTTGAAGGCCATAAAATGCCAAGATGGCACAAAACTCCCCCAAATGACCCCATTTTGGAAAGTAGATACCCCAAGCTATTGGCTGAGAGGCATGTTGAGTCCATGGAATATTTTATATTTTGCCACAAGTTGCAGGAAAATGACAAACTTTTTTTTTTTGCACAAAGTTGTCACTAAATGATATATTGCTCACACAGGCCATGAGCATATGTGGAATTGCACCCCAAAATACATTCTACTGATTCTCCTGAGTACAGGGATACCACATGTGTGGGACTTTTTGGGAGCCTAGTCGCGTACGGGGCCCCGAAAACCAAGCACCGCCTTCAGGATTTCTAAGGGCGTAAAGTTTTGATTTCACTCCTCACTACCTATCACAGTTTTGAAGGCCATAAAATGCCCAGATGGCACAAACCCCCCCAAATGACCCCATTTTGGAAAGTAGATACCTCAAGCTATTTGCTGAGAGGCATGCTGAGTCCATGAAATATTTTATATTTTGACACAAGTTGCGGGAAAGTTGTCACTAAATGATATATTGCTCAAACATGCCATGGGCATATGTGGAATTACACCCCAAAATACATTCTGTTGCTTCTCCTGAGTACAGGGATACCACATGTGTGGGACTTTTTAGGAGCCTAGCTTCATATGGGGCCCCAAAAACCAACGCCGTCAGGATTTCTAAGGGTGTAAATTTTTGATTCATTCCTCACTACCTATCAGAGTTTCGAAGGCCATAAAATGCCAAGATAGCACAACCCCCCCCCCAAATGATTTTGGAAAGTGGACACCCCAAACTATTTGCTGAGAGGCATTGTGAGTATTATGCAGCTCTCATTTGTTTTTGAAAATGAAGAAAGACAAGAAAAAACATTTTTTTTTTCTTTTTTCAATTTTCAAAACTTTGTGAAAAAAAGTGAGGTCTGCAAAATACTCACTATACCTCTCAGCGAATAGCTTGGAGTGTCTACTTTCCAAAATAGGGTCATTTGGGGGGGTTTGTGCCACCTGGGCATTCCATGGCCTCCGAAACTGTGATAGGTAGTGAAGAGTGAAATCAAAAATTTACGCCCTTAGAAAGCCTGAAGGCTGTGCTTGGTTTTCGGGGTCCCGTACGCGGCTAGGCTCCAAAAAAGTCTCACACATGTCGTATCCTCGTACTCAGGAGAAGCAACAGAATGTATTTTGGGGGTGTAATTTCACATATTCCCATGGCATGTTTGAGCAATATATCATTTAGTGACAACTTTGTGCAAAAAAAATGTGTCTTTTTCCTGCAACTTGTGTCACAATATAAAATATTCCATGGACTCGACATGCCTCTCAGCAAATAGCTTGGGGTGTCTACTTTCCAAAATGGGGTCATTTGGGGGGTTTGAACTGTCCTGGCATTTTATGCACAACATTTAAAAGTTTATGTCACACATCACCCACTCTTCTAACCACTTGAAGACAAAGCCCTTTCTGACACTTTTTGTTTACGTGAAAAATTTATTTATTTTTTTGCAAGAAAATTACTTTGAACCCCCAAACATTATATATATTTTTTTAAAGCAAATGTCCTACAGATTAAAATGGTCGGTGTTTCATTTTTTTTTTTCACGCAGTATTTGCGCAGCCATTTTTCAAACGCGTTTTTTGGGGAAAAAACACACTTTTTAAAATTTTAATGCACTAAAACACACTATATTGCCCAAATGTTTGATGAAATAAAAAAGATGATCTTAGGCCGAGTACATGGATACCAAACATGACATGCTTTAAAATTGCACACAAACGTGCAGTAGTGACAAACTAAATACATTTTTAAAAGCCTTTAAAAGCCTTTACATGTTACCACTTTAGATTTACAGAGGAGGTCTACTGCTAAAATTACTGCCCTCGATCTGACCTTCACGGTGATACCTCACATGCATGGTGCAATTGCTGTTTACATTTGACGCCAGACCAACGCTTGCGTTCTCCTTTGCGCAAGAGCAGGGGGGGACAGGGGTGCTTTTTTTTTGCTTTTTTATCTTATTTTTAAACTGTTCCTTTCATTTTTTTATTTTTGTAATCATTTTTATTGTTATCTCAGGGAATGTAAATATCCCCTATGACAGCAACAGGTAGTGACAGGTACTCTTTTTTGAAAAAATTGGGGTCTATTAAACCCTAGATCTCTCCTCTTCCCTCAAAGCATCTGACCACACCAAGATCGGTGTGATAAAATGCTTTCCCAATTTCCAAATGACGCTGTTTACATCCGGTGAAATCTAAGTAATGAAATGCTCATAGCTTCCGGTTTCTTAGGCCATAGAGATGATTGGAGCCATTCTGGTCTCTGATCAGCTCTATGGTCAGCTGGCCAAATCACCAGCTGCATTCTCGGGTTCCCTGTTGGGACAGGAGAGCCAGAGAAAAACATGGAAGACGGTGGGGGGGGGGGGGCATTCCCTCCCACTGCTTGTAAAAGCAGTCTAGAGGCTAATTAGCTGCTAGGATTGCTTTTAAATGAAAGCCGACCACTGGCTGAAAAGAATGATACCAAGATGATACCTAAACCTGCAGGCATCATTCTGGTATAACCGCTCAAAGTCCAGCAACATACCAGTACGTTGCTGGTCCTTGTTGGGAATATATTGTAAACTTTGTTTTCATGCAGCCTGTGGGCTGAACGAAAAAAAGATATTGATCGGTGGGTATGCCCAACATTAGAATACCACCCTTCATCCACCCACTTCTAATGATGGGCATACATGCACCGTATATATATGCCGAAGCATGGGGGCATCGTCCCGCAAAAGGGAGGAGCAAATCGCTCCTCCACCCACTGCTGCCCCCACGCTTCGGCATATATGCTGAAGTATGTAACTGTGGTGGTGAAATCACCTCCGACAGCGCTGGAGTCATGGCTTTATGTATCATGGGAGCAAACGCTGTTGCTGTCAAGATAAATAAATACGCGCTGCAACTGAATGGCGTACCTGCTAAGCAAATGATGGTTAACAATAAAACAAAGTAACATTACAGTATAACAGTAAGACTTACCATACCTGCAAAGCAAATACAAAAAAAACATAGTAAAAAATAAAACATTTAAACACAACCTGTGCCTAAAATATATATATGCTGAAGCATAGGGGCATCCTCCCGCAAAAGGTAGGAGCAAATCGCTCCTCCAAACACTGCTGCCCCCACGCTTCAGCATATATGCTGAAGTATGTAACTGTGGTGGTGAAATCACCTCCGACAGCGCTGGAGTCACGGCTTTATGTATCGTGGAAGCAAACGCTGTTGCTGTCAAGATACATAAATCTGCGCTGCAACTGAATGGCGTACCTGCTAAGCAAATGATGATTAACAATAAAACAAAGTAACATTACAGTATAACAGTAAGACTTACCATGCCTGCAAAGCAAATACAAAAAAACATAGTAAAAAATAAAACATTTAACGCAACCTGTGCCTAAAATATATATATATGCCGAAGCATGGGGGCATCCCCCCGCAAAAGGCAGGAGCAGATCGCTCCTCCACCCACTGCTGCCCCCACGCTTCGGCATATATGCTGAAGTATGTAACTGTGGTGGTGAAATCACCTCCGACAGCGCTGGATTCACGGCTTTATGTATCGTGGGAGCAAACGCTGTTGCTGTCAAGATGAATAAATACGCTCTGCAGCTGAATGGCGTACCTGAAAACAAAAAAATGGTTACCAATAAAACACAGTAAACAGTAAAGTATAAAAAAATTGCATACCTATAAAGCAAACATGATAAAAACATAACAACAATAAAACATTGCAGAATAGAATACAGTAAAAAAGAGCAGAACAATAGAGAGAGAATAAAGAGAGAGCAATAAAACGACAACTATTTTTGTTTTTTTATTTTATATTTTTTTGTGTTTTTTTTTTTTTTCTTTTACACTTTTTTTTGTAACTTTAACTTTTGTAACTGGTACCAGGTTTGGGTCTCTCAAAATGCGATGGCATCTTGGGAAACCCTGTGAAAGTGTGTCCTAGTCTGTGCAGTGCTGTACCCTACGCTTATACTCAACTAGTGTATGATAGCGTTCAAAACATTCACCAATGCAAAGACCAGGATTGTCAGGACAGGAGGGAAAATAATACCGGGTGTCACGCCTATATCCGCGCTTGCTGCAGACACAACATCTTTTTTGGGGGGCTCGTTGGGTAGGGGTACTCTGGAGGACATAAAGAAAATGCCTCTCATGCAGCCGGCTTACTGCATTTGGTTGGGAAAGGTGAGGTGGAGCACTGTCTGGAAACAGAAGGGCTCTCATGATCTCTTCCTGGAATTTAAGGAAGGATCCAGTCCATCCTGAAGCTCTGTATAGCACATAAGCGTTCAGCAAAGCCAATTGAAATAAATAAACAGACACTTTTTTGTACCAGCGTCTGGCCTTACGGGCAACTAGGTATGGCGCCAACAACTGGTCGTTGAGGTCCACCCCTCCCATGTTAAGGTTATATTCATGGACACAGAGGGGTTTCTTCTCAACACCAGTCGCCGTAGTAATTTGGACCGTCGTGTCTGCATGAAGGGAGGTAAGAACAAAAACATTCTTATTATCCTTATTATAGCAAATTATTACACTGCAAGCAGTCTCTCTCCACCCGGCCTAAGATGGGAATCTACAAGCCGCTGGGGAAAGCCCCGGCGATTCGGTTGCACGATGCCACATGCTCCAATCTGATGATCAAAAAGGTGACTAAAAAGTGGCACGCTCGTGTAATAATTGTCCACGTACAAGTGGTACCCCTTTCCGAATAAGGGTAACACCAAGTCCCACACAATCTTGCCAGCGCTTCCTATGTAGTCAGGGCAGTTTGTCGGCTCTACTTGACTATCTTTGCCCTCGTAAACCATAAAACTACATGTATAGCCTGTGGCCCTGTCACAGAGCTTGTACATCTTGACCCCGTATTTGGCACGCTTGCTGGGAAGGTACTGTTTGAATGACAAGCAGCCAGAAAACTTAATCAGGGACTCATCAACGCAGACAATTTGATGGGGAGTAAACAAGTCTGCAAAATGTAGGTTGAAGTGGTTTACAAGGGGCCGAATTTTTTAGAGCCGATCTTATTCAGGGTCTCCACGAGGACGACAGAGTTCATTGTTGTTGAAGTGCATGAACCGCAAAATCTGCTCGTATCGTGCCCTGGCCATGGAGGCAGAGAACACGAGCATATGGTAAATTGGGTCTGGGGACCAATATGACCACAACTCACTCTTTTTATTTATGCCCATGTTGAGGGAAAGGCACAGAAAGAGCTTAAATTCAGAAACCGTAATTGGTTTCCAATCTCTGGCAAGGGAGGACTGGGGAATAGAGGCAATGTGTTGACCAGCGTATAAATTGCTTTGGTCCACAATAGATCTATAGAGATATTCGGTGAAAAACAGCGAATAAAAATCAAGTGACGTAAAATCAACTGTTTCCACTTGAATGCCGGGTTGGCCAGTGAATGAGGGAAGTACGGGTGCTGCAGAAGTGGTGGGTTCCCAATTCGGATTGGCGAATGCAGCAGGAAGGGCACTATGGGCACAACGGGCCTGTGTTTGTCTTCTTGGTGGAAGCGGGACACTACTTGTGCTTGCCACCTCGCCAGCTTGAACTGCACTTATGGGACTCGCCACGTCACCAAGTGTTACTGCAGTGCTGTATATACGACCAGGGTGTACTAGGCCGCTGGTGCTTGCCAGTTCACCAGAGGGAATAGCGACACTAGTACTGCTCTGCTCCATACGAGGGACCTGCGGTTCTTGCACATCAAGGACAGAAGAAGAAGATTGGGGTCTGGTACACCTGACCTTGGCAGGGACCACAACTCCGTCGTCAGAGCTATCTGTCATGGAGCCGCTGTCCTCTACAGGATCGTATTCTGAGCCTGAATCTGACAGATGAGTGACTTCCTCTTCACTATCTGTCATGCTCAGAAACGTGTAGGCCTCTTCACTAGTGTACCTTCGATTTGCCATTTTGGGCTCTACATTTAGTGGTACACTAGTGAGACTCACAGGCAAAAAAGCTCCTGACTGTTAGCGACTGTATCAAAACGCTACCAACAAAAACTGTTAGCGATCGCAGGGATCAGGCCTGACTCTGCGAATGCTGCAGTTATGTGTGTTTAGTGTTTTGTAAGTGACAGTGATCGATCGATACTGCACTTACTGCACAGGGTGGGCTGGGCTGGGCTGGGCGGAGGGGCAAAACGCAGGTGCTAGCAGGTATCTGGGCTGATCCCGCTAACACTGCGTTTTTGGGAACCCTAAACTGCTGGGGGCGCTAGTATATATCTGATCGGATCAGATATCGATCCGTTCAGATACTATACCACTAAGGGAGGTGTATGCTGCGTGCGTGGGTGTTAGCAGTACTGGCACTAACCTAACGCTGCCTGGGGCGATGCAGACCTTATCTCACCCTAAAAACTTAACTTATATCACTGCCGGGAGATTAGGGGGTTAAACCTTTATAAGGTAAAAAAACAGCGGGTGCCCTGAAACTATAATAAACAAACTAACTAACCAGCGTCACCCGTAACAGGTATACGGTGATCACTGGTGAAAGGGTTAACTAGGGGGCAATCAGGGGTTAAAACCTTTATTAGGTAGTATATGAGGGTCGCTGTCGCTATAAAACGCTGACGGCGAACCTATATACTTACCTCCCTAACTAGCGTCACCTGTGTCACTAATACAGCGATCAGAAAAACGATTGCTTAGTGACACTGGCGACAGGGGGGTGATCAAGGGGTTAAAACTTTATTAGGGGGGTTAGGGGGGTATCCTAGACCTAAAGGGGTGTACCCTAGACCTAAAGGGGGCTAACCCTAACTGCCCTACCACTTATAACTGTCACAAACTGACACCAATGCAAAAAAAAAAAAAACTGCTATTGGTGTCACTGTGACAGGGGGTACAGGGGGGTGATGGGGGTGAAAAGTGTGCCTGCGTGTTCTACTGTTAGTGTAGTGTTGGTGCAACTGACATTGATGTCTTCTCTTCTTGGCGCCGGAACGAAAAGACCGGCTTGAGGAGCGATGACATCACTTCCTCTGCCGCTGTTTACATTACAGCAGCAGAGGAAGATTTTCATTCGTGGGGAGCGATCGTGAGGGGGTGGCCATGAATGAGTAGCCTCCCCCTCAGCCTGTATCACTTCCCCAATAAAGCCGACCGCCTCGGGCACCGGGGGGGCGCGATGCGCCCCCAGCCAGCGGGAGGCAGATCATGTACCAGGTACGTGATTTTGCCTGCCCTTGCCATTCTGACGCAGTATATCTGCGTTAGGCGGTCGGCAAGTGGTTAAGTTTGTTTTGTCAATTTGGATATGTCTCAGGGCGTGGCGTATTTGCAGGTATTTAAAAGATCCCCCTGTGGAAGACACGTGATTAGTCCTGTGTCGTCACGTGTAGGGGAGGGGCCAGGACGGTGGAGGAAGCAGTTTCATGCTCATTTGAGCAAACTACTGGCACACACAAGAATTGAAGCCACTTGAGAGAGGATTTTTGCTACTTAATGTATTTTATAGTTTGGTGCGCTGGAAGCGTCAATGAAATGTGTGTACCCTGATGTCCTTTTCTCTAAATAATTTTACAAACAAAACGATAATGCACTATCCAGCCTCTTTCTTATCTTTAATATTGAGGATATCTTCTTTGGATTTTACCGTGGGATCCTGCTGAAAATATCTTTACCCAGAGCCCAGGAGTGGCTCAACAGTATATGTGTATCAAACTTAGTTGTGCGGTCACACAGCTTGAGGTGAGCGCAGCTACATAGGGGGGAGCAAGTGTGTAAAGTTATCCTCTTATCAACCAGGATTTTTGCATCACAAGAGTCACCTTATGGAATATTATTGCACATATGCACTTTAGCATTTGTGGATGTTAAGATTTATAAGGACAACGTTTTTTGGACACCTGTTACCAATGCAAAGACTTTTACACTGTGAACTTGCTTGATACACAATTTTTGCTTTATTGTATTTTTTATATTATATCACGTATCATTGATGTTATCTCTTTGATATACTTATACTATTAAGGTTATAATCGCACAGTGCTGCATTTTCTTTGTTATTTTTATATGTGTTTTCACATATTATGGGATTGTGATTGATACATGGCAGTTGTGAATTGGCACTTTACACTCCTTTTTGTATCAGCCTCACCTGATGCTAATTGTAGCTAGGGGGTATTTTAGGGTAGCTTGCAGGATTTTCATATATTTACAGTATTTGCAGGTATTGATAGAATGAGGTATGAGAGATGGGGAAGGATGAGCATAGTTCCTGAAATGAGTAAAGATTATTTTGGCTGTAGAAATGTCCAATTGTGTAGATTCCTGCAGCTTCCCATTTGCCGGTGGATATATGAGGTATAAAAGTTTCTAAAGCGTTCAAGGGGATTTTTTGCAACGTTGTGATGGATAGTCCATGAGAGTGATCCATTGTTGGAATCCAGACCTTGAATGTGGCTGTAATTGTGTCCAGATAGCTTTTATAAGGTTGGGGATGAAGGATGGCTGCTCCCCAGCCTGTTTTAGGGTCCCTTACTAGAGCCGTACTTTCGATTTGGATCAAAGCTAAGGAGTTGTTAGGTTGCCACCATGATCTTAGTTGGTTTAGGACCGTGACTTTGTAATATAACATGATGTTGAGGGCTCCTAGACATGTGAGTTTTGTAGGTCTGAGGAGAGTGGCTGACTTGAAGTGTTTAAGATGGTTTGTAGTTTCTTCAGGTGAGCTGAAAGAAAAGGTACTAGTAGGGCCCAGAATACATATAAATATATATATGATGTAGTAAGAACATCTTTACCAATGCGATTCTTCCTGCCCATGATGGGGATGCGGTTTGAAGGGATGAGCTAATTTGAGTAAGTTTTGTTATCAGGGTAGAGAAGTTATTGTGTAACAATTTTGAGCTAGGGGAGGATAGTTAGATAGATAGGATAGTAGTGAATTCCCAGATATTGTAGGGCTGATAAGGGAGCCCACAAGAATGGCAAAACAAATGCAACAGCATTTTTAGTGGGTGAGGCTGGATTGATGGGGAGCATGTGGCATTTATCGTGGTTCAATTTATACAATGAGAGAGTACCAAAATGGTCAAGTAATTGGCAGAGTGGGGGGGGGGGGGTAATGAGTGTAGGGGGTCTTTTAGGAAGGATATTACATTGTCTGCATAAAGGCCTATTTTATAGTGTGTGTCTCCAACTTTTATTCCAAATATTGAAGGGTTAGTGTGAATATCTTCAGCCAGTGGTTCCATAATAAGAAAAAATATAATAGGGGAGAGGGGGCAGCCTTGCCTTATTTCATTTGTAATGGAGAATGGGGTTGAGAAGAAGCCAGAGGTCCAGACCTTAGCAGTAGGGCATGTGTATAGGGTGGTGATGGCTGATAGAATTCGTCCCTGGAATCCAAACCTTTGCAGCACCTCAGTTATGTAGGACCAATGTACCCTATCAAATGCTTTTTCGGTATCTAAAGAAGATAGCTTGGTGTCTGAATTAAGAAGTGAGATAGGGCAATAGTTAGCGAGGTTATCAGAAGGTTTGGGTATTGTAGCAATAATATATTACAAGAATTCTTGAGGGCAGGATCCACGGTCTATAATGCTGTTGAATGTATTGGTCAGGTATGAATGAATGAATTCATGATTTGTATAGCGCTGCAGTTGCGAACTGAATCGCCTCTAGGTGCTGGATCCATCCTGTGTTGTCAATCTTCTTAGAAGAGGTAGGTCTTGAGTTTCTTTCTGAAGGCCTGATGGTTTTCTTCAATGCGAATGTGAGTAAGTAGAGCGTTCCATAGCCATGGTCCTTGGACTGCGAATCTTCGTTCTCCCTTTGTTTTGTAGCGGGTTTTTGGAATAAGGAGGAGGTTCTGGTTAGAAGATCGAAGACTGCGATTGGGTGTGTAGCGTTTTATTTTCTCGCATAGGTATTGAGGAGCGTTTCCGTGTATACATTTGTGGGTCAGGCAGAGGGTCTTGAAAGTGATCCGATTCTTTACGGTTAGCCAATGTAGGCTCCTCAGGGAAGGGGAGATGGATTCCCAGGGTTTTTTTCCTGTTAACAGTCTTGCAGTCGTGTTTTGGATGAGTTGTAAGTGCGCAAGCTGATATTGGGGTAGTCCTATGTAGAGGGAGTTTGCGTAGTCGAGTCTGGAATTGATGATTGTTCCAACTACTGCTGCTTTGTCCGGTAGGGGGTCAAGCGATCAGTGAATTGTCTGTAGTATTCATTCACAAAACTGCCAGGGCCCGGAGATTTATGTAAAGGAAGGGAATGGCCTTGTCTACTTCTGCGGGGGTTATTGGAGAAGATAAGTCTGCAAGTTGGGAGTCTGTGATAGACGAAAGGTTAATGGAGTTTAAAACAAGGTGGAGAGCTTCAAGGGCTGGGGTCTGGAAAGTGGGTTAATCACATAGATTGTATAATGTGGAATAGAATTGACGGATTTTAAAAAGGGGATCTTTGACACCACTGCTTTGCGATTGTGTTGTTTGGCTAAGAAAGCACCAGGTTTGTTGATTAATGCATAAAAGGAGAGGCAAAGTTTTTTTAATATGGTAATCAAACGAGCACTGGAAATGTGTGCTAAGTTGAGATCTTAGATCTTTCATTTGTTGTTTGTTCTGTATTTCTAAGAGATTTATTTGAGACGTAAATTGATTAATGGTGTGCATCCCTTGGCGTTTCTCGTGGGCTGCAAGTTTAAAAAATATGCCTGTGGTTGTGATGAAGGCTTTATGACTGTTCTAGAGTATCATGGGATCAGAAACTGAACCAGCGTTATTCACAAAGAAATTTTCAAGGGTGGAATCTGTTTCTGTAGTTCAGGCTTGGTGAGAAGAGATGAGTTGAGTCTCAATGGAGAGGGAGAGCCACTATTGGGAGAGACAGAAAGTGCCAGAGTTATAGGGGCTTGATCGGACCATGTGATCACTCCAATAGAGGTTGAGGTTACTTTTTGCAAAGTAAACTTGTCTACCAGAAAGAGATCAATTCGTGAGTATACTCTGTGAGAAGAACAATAGAAGGTAAAATCTCTCTTGTTGCTGTGAATACACCTCATGGATCAAAGAGATCCTCTTGGGAGATAAGGGTTTGCAGCGAGGAAGGCAATCTATGAGTGAGACTAGTGGGGTCCATTGAGGGATCCAGGACTTCATTGAAATCTCCACAGATTACTATGGGGTTAGTTTTAAGAGGTTGTATTCTGGTGAAAAGGGATTTCATAAAGGACTTTTGGTGGGTGTTGGGGCATATATGTTAACCAAGGCCATGCGGAAATTATTGATTGTTGCAGTGATAATGAGAATTCTGCCATTGGGATCGGCATCCAAGGAGTGCAGTTGGAATGAGGCTGTGCCACGGACGGCTATCATAACTCCTTTTCGTTGGGAGTCGGCAAAGTCCACGTTACTGCTGACACGTGGTCCAGCAAGCATGGTCAGGGACAATGTATTTAGTTCACAGCACACTTGGTAACTGCTTGCAACTTGGAAGGATGCAGGGCAGGGCTCGGTGCTGCAGCTTGTTGTGCCCCCACGTCTCCATACAGCTAGTGGTGATGATGCCAGATTTGTCAGCTCTACCCTCTCCTCCTCCATGCCCTCCTCTGCTGAATTTTCCTATGAACCACAAGTACCCCCTAAGTATTCAAGGGGCTATTCAATGAGTCAGGCTAAAAGGTGCCATGCAATGCTTCAGCTGGTCTGTCTAGGTGACAGGAACCACACTGGAGCAGAGATTCTTGCAGCTCTGCAGGGGCAGGCCTAGAGGTGGTTCACACCATGCCAGCTGGAGTCAGTAATGGTGATGTGTGATAATGGCCTCAATTTGGTGGTGCAGTGTTTCCTAAATAGGTACTCAGGGTTGGAAGATCTGCTAAAGCAGGCCAGAAGATTCTGTAGCCATTTCAGGCGGTCTTACACAGCCAGTGCTCAGTTGGCTGAAATTCAGCAGGCTGGCTCGCCTTTTATTCCCCATGCCAATGGCTGCTCATAAAGGATGCATGCACTGTACTGTCACCATTTGAGGAGGCCACAAGGATGGTGAGCCGTGACAATGCATGCATTGGTAACACAATCCCTGTTGTGTTCCTGCTGGAGCAGACTCTGCATGGCATTATGGACAGAGCACTTGAGGCAGAGCAGCGTGAGGAAGAGAAAGACTTCCTTTCCTCTTAAGGCCCACTTTATGCAGACACCATTGTTCCTACGCCACTGAACACACAAGAGGAGAGGGAGGAGGAGAAGGAGGATTCTGGCAGTTTTGGAGGCATTGAAGCAGAGGAAGACATATGTCAAACAGTAAGAGAGGGTTTTCCATCCCCAGAACCCCTGGATGTAGTACGTGGCTGGGAGGAGGCAGTTCCAGATACTATAAGCCTCAGTGACCCAGAGGAGTCTGCTTCTCATGCCTATGGAAATTTGTGGTGCATTGGCTCCCTCATGCTTCAAAGCCTCGAAAGGACACAAGAATACGTGGCGTAAAGGAGAAGGATCACTATTGCTTGGCAACCCTCCTTGACCACCGTTACAAGGGGAAAGTCTCAGAACTCATCCCAACCCCCACAAAGAGTACAGAAGATGTATTCTCTTGAGGACAGCTTAACCACTTGCCGACCGGCTCACGCCGATATTCGTTGGCAAAGTGGCACGGGTGCACAAAACAAAGTACCTGTATGTCGCTGCGTCATCCGCAGCTAGTGGGCGCGCTACTTTATGGATCTACTGCTCCCAGTGATCGGGAGCAGTGATCTCTGTCATGTTCTAGTGAGCCCACCCCTCTACAGTTAGAACATGCTGAGGGAACAAAGTTAACCTCTTTATCGCCCCCTAGTGTTTAACCCCTTCCCTGCCAGAGACATTTACACAGTAATCAGTGCATTTTTATAGCACTGATCGCTGTATAAATGCCAATGGTCCCAAAATAGTGTCAGAAGTGTCTGATCTGTCCACCGCAATGTCACTATATGTATGTATGTAACTATGTAACAGTCACAATAAAAATCGCAGATTGCCGCCATTACTAATAAAAAAAAAATTATTAATAAAAATGCCATAAATCTATCCCCTATTTTGTAGGTGCGATGACTTTTGCGCAAACCAATCAATATACGCTTATTGCGATTTTTTTTTTACCAAAAATATGTAGAAGAATACATATTGGTCTAAACTGTGGAAGAATTTTTTTTTCTTATATTTATACTTTTTGGTGATATTTATTATAGCAAAAAGTAAAAAATATTGCTTTTTTTTTTTTTCAAAATTGTCAGCATTTTCTTGTTTATAGTGCAAAAAATAAAAACCGCAGAGGTGATCAAATATCATCAAAAGAAAGCACTATTTGTGGAAAAAAAAAGGACATCAATTTTGTTTGGGTACAATGTTGGCAAGACCGCGCAATTGTCAGTTAAAGCGACGCAGTGCCGTATCTCAAAAAGGCTTAGTCAGGAAGGGGGTAAATCCTTCCGGGACTGAAGTGGTTAAAGAGGAGTTTATCTAACGCTTTTCCCGACTCTGGTAGGTTAGTGGAAAGCTTAGTTTTGAGGCTTCTGTTGGTCAAGAGAGGAGCAGTGGAGAAGGCGTCCACCTAAGTGATGCATGTCACAATTTTTTTAGTCCTCACCGCCCAGAGCTGTCAGCTTTCACATCCCATTGGCAGCGTCTGAGTCACATGGTGGATGATTATCTAGGGGTGAAAACAGAGATAGAGAGCTTGCCCAGTATGTAATTGAGCTGCTGGGTTGCCCTGCATCCAGCGTGCTTTCAGAACGGGCATTCAGTGCTGCTGGAGGTTTTGTTATCGATGATAGAACGCATCTGTCCGCAGACTCCGTAGACCATCTGAAGTTTATCGAAATGAATCAGTCCTGTATTGCCAGCAGCTATGAAGCCCCTGATGCAGATGTCACTGATTAAGTGTTTTGGGATGTGGAAGCTCTGCAGAACTAGGCTGCCTAGTGTGTGGGTGTTCATTTCATATGGAAGAATTTTTTTGGTATAGGTTTCATGGGCACAAATAACACCCAAAGACCAATTTTCCACACCTGTTTGACAAATGCATATCATTTCAATTTTTCATAGCAAGGCTAATTCTTGCTTTCATCAAGAATACCTCTATAGGGTTACAGTGTGAAGGCACCACCGACACCCAAAGACCAATTTTTCCACAGCTGTTAAGAGACACCAGAATCTATCCAAAAAAATCTTTCCTGTCGCATCTTCATGGCAGGATACACTTTGGGTTGTGACTCCACCCCTCACAACCTGATAGGACCACATAGCTATAAGTTGTAAAGATGGCCCCCGCCCCAGTATTCTCTTATTTTTCCTCACCTGAAGCACTGAAGATGTCAGAAGCACCCCCTTACTGAATTCGCCCCAGCCAGGTTCTAGCCTCTCCTGGGTGGAAGTCCTTACCTGTACAGCCTCTAAATGAGCTAGATGGAAGGTACCCCACTCTGGTGATCTCAGGGGTATGTTGCGGCTCCAGTATAAGCCTTAAATAGGCTTAGTTGTGTGCAGCGGTCTCCATTACACTTTTCATTCCTTCTGTGTGTGCGGTGCACACTCTCAGGGTGGCCTGGTCGGTTCGCCAGGTTCCAAGATGGCGCCGAGCGGGGCGCGCCATTACTGAGCATGTGCGGGCGGGTCGTGACCTCGGCGGCCATGGTGGTTCTTTTAAAAGCCTCAATCTGTCATTATATGATGCCTCTGGTTCCTGAAGACACCCTGACTGCTTTATCAGCTCTGTTTTTCCTTCTGGCGTTCCCCCTTGGGGTAAGTGGTTTCTCCTTTCTTCTGGTACCTGTGTTTGGCTGACTGCATGTTTATACCTGCCTATATCTCTGCCAGGTCTATCACAGTTTCCTTTCCATGGAGACCGCTGCCCCAGCAGATCACCATCAGCCCAATAGGTAAGGGGGGGATTTCCATGGTAAGTAGTGAAGATTGAAAAAGAGAGCAGGATCGTACTAATGCTGCCTAATTGGTCAGCCCTACCAGGTCATCAAGGTAGACAAAATCAAGACGAAGAGAGACCTCTCACAGGAGAAGCCGCTCCAGCCATAGGCGAAGCCGCTCATGTGGCAGAAGTCGCTCAGCCCACAGAGGAAGCCATAGGAGGAGTCGTTCCTACTCCAGGCATAGGCGCTCCTATCACAGGAGATCCCCTGCACGTAGACGTCAGTCTCCTGCACATCCCTCCCGGCCAGCAGGGAATGCTTGCTGGGTATGCGGGGCCACAGCCCTACCAGACAGATTAGCCTGCCGCAAATGCATGGACGAAGCCACCAGAGAGAAAGAACTGGTCACTGTAGAGCCTACCGGAGTCCCTGCTACGCATATCTCAACTCCAGACGTGGAGGTTACAGCCCTAAGCACCTCCCCATCCCATCCCAGTGCATCTAGGGAACAAGAATTCCCGTCAGATGAGGAAGAACTGGAGGCGGCAGCAGGCTTTGATTTTTCGCTCATAGGCCCCTTTGTGAAATCGGTCAAGGAAGCGATTAACTGGGAAGAACCTGAAGAGGTACAACAGAAACAAAGGAAGTATTTTCCAAATCTCAAGAAAGTACCTGAAGCCTTTCCATTCATAGAGGAACTGGATGAGCTTATTAAAGATGAATGACAGAATCCGGAGAAGAAAGTTAGTCTCTCTAACAGGCTTACCAAGTTGTATCCTCTAAAAGAACCCAGGGTATCTCCCCTGGTTTCCCCTCCAGTGGTGGATGCCTCTTTGATGCGCCTAGCCAGGCATGTGACGCTTCCCATTGAGGACGCAGTGACGTTCAGGGATGTCCTGGACAGAAAGGTGGATACGGACCTTAAAAGGGCTTATGGATACGGACCTTAAAAGGGCTTACGTTTTCGCAGGGGGTGCCTGCAGACCAGCAGTGGCACTGGTCGCTGTCGGGAAAGCTATTTCCAGGTGGTCTGCAAACACCGTGAAACTCGTGGCTGAAGGCGCAGATCAAGACCAGATCGTTAAAGCCCTACAGGAACTCGCAGGAGACTTTGTGGTGGAAGCCTCGGTGGATACCATTAGGTCCGCTTCAAGATCTATGTTAGCCACGGTAATGGCCAGGAGGGCGTTGTGGCTTAAACCCTGGTCAGCCGACCCGGCCTCAAAGTCCAACTGGTGCAGGATTCCATATGATGGAAGTAACCTCTTTGGCGCAAAGCTGGATACAACAATATCCAAAGTGACAGATGGGAAGTCTGGTCTTATCCTTTCAGACAGAAGACCAAAACAGCAAAGAGCGCCTCCCTTCAAGGGCAATCTCCCGGAAAGATACAGGGATGCAAAATCCTATAGACCTGGGAAGGAGTACAGGAGAACTTGGAAGAACCCTCAGACGTCCTTCCTCAAGTTCCAAAAAACCAAGACCCCGGCCTCCAATGAACAGAAACCGTTTTGAAGGTACGCCCGCCCAACCAGCGGTAGTGGGTGCCAGGCTCACAAGTTTCAAGTTGGTTTGGGCGGAATTGATAAAAGATCCATGGACAGTATCCACCATCCGGGTCGGGCACAGGTGGTCGTTCAATCGATCTTCGAGACGCATACTTACATATCCCGATTCATGCAGAGTTCCAGAGATTCCTCCAATTTACGATAAACAGCTGGCACTTCCAATTCCGAAGTCTTCCGTTTGGAATTTCCACCGCACCCAGGACGTTCACGAAAGTCCTATTGCCCGTGATAGCCCACTTGAGAGAGAGGGGATTAAGTGTCCACCATTACCTGGACGACATTCTGCTTCTCTCGGACAACAAGGAATCTCTCATCCAGCATCGGGGAATCCTGGTCTCCACCTTACAGTCTCTAGGGTGGCTGATAAACTGGGAGAAAAGCAGTATCCATCCCACTCAGAGAATGGTCTTTTTAGGGGCCGAGCTGGACACGAGAGAGAACACGGTGGAGCTTCCAGAGGAGAAGATTCCTCCCCTGATTCAGAAGGTGAAGAAGGCTATCTTGGCCAAGAGGCTACCAGCCAGAACATGCCTCAGTATCCTGGGCTCTTTGGCATCCACCATTCCGATGATTCAGTGGGCGCAGTGGAACTCGAGGCCTTTCCAGATTTCCTTCCTGCGCCAGTTGAACGGGATTTCAATGTCCCTGTCGATTCACATCCCTCAGGAGGTGAAGCAATCATTGCTGTGGTGGACTCGGCCTCGCAACTTAAGAAGGTGCAAGAACATTATCACCCCTCACCAGGAGACGGTGACCTCAGATGCCAGTCTGCAGGGGTGGGGAGCTCACCATCAGCACTTTGCGGCTCAAGGCCGCTGGCCATTCAGGGCACAGGACACAGTGTCAAATGTGTTAGAAATGAGAGCAGCACTCCAGGCGCTCCTGTCCTTCAGCTCCCTCTTGAGAGGAAGACATGTTCTTCTGAGAATGGACAACAAGGTTGCGGTTGCCTATGTCAACAGGCAGGGGGGCACCAAAAGCAGGTCCATGATGCAGGAGGTCTGTCCTGTCCTAGAGTGGGCACAAGTGAACCTGTTAAGCCTAAGGGCAATCTATGTTCCGGGAGTCCAGAATGTACTGGCCGACTCGCTGAGCAGGAATTTCACCTCCAACCACGAGTGGTCTCTGAACCCACAGGCCTACGCCCTCATATCCCGGACTTGGGGTTTACCAGAGATAGACCTTGCGGCAACCCCAGAGAATGCGAAATGCTGGAGATTCCTATCAAGAATACCATTCCCTTCGGCGGAGGGGATGGATTGTCTCCTGCACCTCTGGAACTTCCAGCTGGGATACATCTTCCCTCCAACTCCTCTCATAGCGAGGTTTCTCCTGAGACTCAAGGAGGCATCGGCACTGGTGGTGGCAGTGATTCCCTTCTGGCCGAGGAGGCCATGGTTTACCACTCTGATGCAGCTGAATACGGCAGATCCCCTGCCCCTTCCGTTGTCGTCAGACCTACTCTCCCAAGGTCATCTTCTTCACCCAAACCCAGAGAAGCTACATTTGATGGCTTGGAGACTGAAAGGGCTAGGTACCTAGAGCAAGGCTGTTCCCAGAGGGTAGCGGATATCCTTCTCCAGGCCAGGAGGCCTACCACGAATAATACTTACAGGCGAGTCTGGGAGAAGTTTACCGCCTTCGTTCAACAGCAAGGTTGGAACCCATCCTCACCATCGGTGTCACAGGTCCTGGAGTTACTTCAGTTAGTCCTAGAGAAGGGCCTTAGGTCAAGTACCTTAAAGGTTCAAGTCTCGGCCCTGTCTGCCTTGACAGGAGTCAGATGGGCACAAGATCCCCTTGTGGTTCAGTTCCAAAGGGCCTGTCTAAAGCTGAGGCCGCCTAGGAAACCTTCCTTCCCAGTCTGGGACCTCTCAGTCGTACTGGAAGCTTTATCTAAGGAGCCGTTTTTTCCTAATGAGAACATATCCTTATGGGATCTGACGCTGAAAGTCTCATTCCTGATAGCCATAACATCGGCTAAGAGGGTGTCAGAGATGCAAGCCTTAATGGCCAGTGATCCATATCTGATTGTATTGCCAGACAGGTTAGTCTTGAAACCTTCGGACCGGTTCATCCCCAAGGTATCCTCGTCCTTTCACTTCAACCAGGAGATTAACCTTCCGGCCCTCAGTACGGAACAAGGCGACCCTCACCCTCTGGACGTCAAGGGTAATGTCCTGCAGTATCTTTCAGCTACCAGATCCATCAGGAAGACCGAAAGTCTCCTAATCATTCCACATGGATTCAAGAGAGGTCAAGCGGCATCCTCACGCACAATTGCGTCATGGCTGGTGAAGACCATCAAAAAGGCCTACTCACTAAGCAATCATCAAGTACCTGAGGGCTTAAGGGCACACTCCACTAGGGCAGTGGCAACCTCCTGGGCAGCATATTGTCGAGTCTCGGCGGAGACAATTTGCAGAGCGGCCACCTGGTCTTCCAGGAGCACCTTTATGTCCCATTACAAGGTGGATTCCGCCTGCTTATCCACGGTGGATTTCGGAAGATCCGTTATCCAGGCCAATTCTTCTGTTCTTTGTTAATAAACTTAGTTTGAATTCCCACCCAGTCTTTGCGAGTTACTCCCCAAAGTGTATGCTGCCATGATGCGACAGGAAAACGGAAAATTGTATACTCACCTTTCCGTAATTTTCCTTTCCTGTCGTATCTTCATGGCAGCATACAATCTCCCACCCGTCTGAGGTGATATATACGGAGAATACTGGGGCGGGGGCCATCTTTACAACTTATAGCTATGTGGTCCTATCAGGTTGTGAGGGGTGGAGTCACAACCCAAAGTGTATGCTGCCATGAAGATGCAACAGGAAAGGAAAATTACGGAAAGGTGAGTATACAATTTTCCGTTTTAATCCTGTTCCCAGTGCACTACCTGGCCTCATTATACAGACTGGCTCTGCAAGCCGTCGCTTACAAAATAAAGAAAGCTTTTAGGGAAAATTACATTATTTTTATATGCTTTATAAATGCAATTATTGCTGCAGCAGCTTCTATACACAGTACAGATGTGCCACTTTACAGGTAGACTAAGGGGACCCCCTAGGCACTATATTGAAATTATATTTTTTCATTATTGTGCTTTCACTTTAAGCAACAATAAAATGTAAATGTTTTTTCATTGATATATGTACACCAGGGCAGTACCGGGGCCCATAGTCTTCAATGGGATTCGTTATTCGGTTCTGAGCTTTCGCAATGTTTAAAAGTTCTGGTGGGAACTGAACAGGGGGTTTGTTCGGCCTATCCCTAGTCAGGGAATATATATTTAAGTGTAGCTCCACCTATTGCAGTCCTTGTTCCTAGAAGCCAAACAGATCCAACCTGGCTGTCCCCAGGAATAATACACAATGCTATGTTTACAGGCCAGGAAATACAAAAGACTGAATATAGGTTGAACAAAAGAATACGGTACTTTTGGTTGCAGGAGTGCAGTTCTGTACAGGAGATGGCCGTGGCTGGTGTCTCACAGGAGCATAGGAGTTGATCTACTAAAACTAGAGTGAAAATGTGGGGCAGCTGTGCATAGTAGCCAATCTAGCTTTATGTCCTTGATTATAAAGGCTGTGCACACAAATCCAGCTGATCTCTGGTAAGACCTGCACACAGGGTTAGAGGCTTTTCCCTCCCAAAAATCTTCAAAGTCTCTGATCTCCAAAACCCAATCCAAGAGTTACAATTAATTGTCTGTGCTCTGAACAGTGGTGGCCGCTCATTAGGGACGCAGAGGCACCACCCCCCTAATTTACATGGAGGGTGCCAGACGCATGGATTCCAATGGGTTTTTTTTTTTTTTGAAGCACGTGATTAGAGCCTGAGGCTCTAATTGGTTTTAAAAAAGGGTGGGCCCGGGGGGCAGAGCACTGTCCCTTAGGCCACCCTATTGTGTGACATTAGTGAATTAATATTCTCTTATGCCCTCCTGTTTCTCCTCCTGGCCAATCAGGGAGTGGGTCCTGAGACCCCATTGGCAAGAAGTCCTAAGACCTCATTGGCCGGGAGTTCGAAAACCCGATTGGCCGGGAGGAGAAGCGATGGCCAGGACACAGAGAAGATGGATGGGGGAAGCCACCGCCACAGCCGTGACCTGCATGCGGTAAGTGCAGGGCTGACGGGAGACCTGGTGGGCCAGAGGGTGAGCGAACGAGCTAGTGACGGGGGTGTGGGGGGTGTGGTTATGGTGTGTGGTGGCGTTCTCGAGGGACAGGGGGGCAGGTCAGTGTGGGGTGGCAGGCTAGCGGGCTGGAGCGATATTTTAAAGACCCTCGGTGCTGGTTTACACCAACGCTGTGCAGATCACATGTAATGTCTGTGCGATGCAAATTCAGCCATATAGATTATATGGCTGAATTTGCATCGCATTCAGACCAAAATCATGCTGGACACTTTTTTTGTCCGCACCAAAATCGGATTCCTGTCCGAATTCACAGTTCACACTGCAATATGCGAACCGATCTGGGGGTGTCATTAACTTTCTATTGACACTCGCAGAGTTTTGCATAGGGCAGTGTGAACTGCCTGCAAGTTCTATTTGATGCGGGAACCAGCACTCAATCTGCATCTGAGAGAACCCCGTGTGCCCTTTACCTCTTCTAAACCCCTGGCAGGGTCTGGCACTGTCACAATATGTAGGTATACACACATGCACATCAAGATCAATAAATCAATAAAATTAAAAAATATTTTGCCACTGAATGCATGATCTGTAAGTACCTGAATATGACCTGACATCAGCCTCTTGCGGTCCTTGTATAACAGAGCTAAACTGTGAGAGGAAATAGCAGAACAAAGAGTCTGTCAGTTCATGTGCCAAAAGGAAGCATGTTGATAGGAGGAGAAAGCAGAGTGACAGAGAGATGTCTCCTTTCACTGTCAAGTCATAGACTGGGGAAAGTCCAAGATGACCTGGGCTCAGGGGAAGTGGATTATATGATGCTGACCATTCAATTAAGGACATCTAACAGCAGAAAAAAGGTACTGTGTGGGAAATACCTGGAATAAAAGGTGAAAATTACAGCAAAACCTTGTTTTGTAAATTCTATCTTTTAATGTTGAATTCAATTTGATTAATTTGGCTGAAGTTCTCATTTAAAGTGGTTGTAAACTTCTGAAATGAAAAATGAACAGAGCATATCCCTCTATAGTGTGTAATTGCCTCAGTCCAAAGCACCTAGTATGATTTTTATATGTTCTCTCTTCCCTCTGGTACTTCTGATAATTTATCCTGACACCACAGAATATCCACCCCTGGCCCCAGCACACACAAAGTAATTGACAGCCTTGGTTGTACATGTTTCCCTATAAGACTGTGTAGGGGGTGTGTCCATTCCCTCCACTCAGGTCTCAGATTGCACTAAGCTCCCTGCTCTATGCTGTGCAATGTGTGCCATTGGATCCTCTCCCCCTGCCTTCTGGAGCTTAGAAATAATTTTGATCTGTGTTCTTTAGAAGGCTGTAGAGCGGAGAGGGCTGCAGATAAAAAGGTACAACTTATGTATGTGGATTGTTTTCATCTCTCTGTATCACCTGAGGCTTGTCACTTCAGTGGGTATATGTAAGATTTTACAACCACCTAATGGGGTATGCCATACTCTGCCTTATCTCATGCCGTAGAAAAAAGAGCAGTATATTTATCTTCTGATGGCGATATCTTTAGCATTGCTTGACTTCTGCTTTAAATGTTTCTTTCAAATCAGACTAAACAAAGGAAAACCACATTTTTTTTTTTGCCCTTATGCAGTTTCTTCCAAAACAATTCATCCATGACACAAAGATCTTTTGTTAGACAGCTGGCTTCTTGGCACATAAACCACATAGTTTATAATTAATCCTGTTTGACTCATTTTTTGTAAAGCTGCTTCTTTACACTCCTAAATGAGAACAGCAAACATAGTCAGAAGTCACAGGAACGTGGTAAGAAGAACACACGGTGTACCCATTTGACTATTTCACCCGCTCCTTTAGTCTGCAGTCAGTGGGCTGTTTGGTCCAGGATTCCAACATCAGAAGAATTTTCACTTGGCACTCAGATAATATTAAAACAGTACTGAAGCAATATTCCATGTTGGAGCTTCTAACCTGGATCAGCATTTGGTGCAGGACCTCTTATGCCGCGTACACACGGTCGGACTTTTCGTCTACAAAAGTCCGACAGCCTGTCCGACAGACTTCCTGCGGACTTTCGGCGGACTTGCAGCAGACTTTCTAACGAACGGACTTGCCTACACACGACCACACAAAAGTCCGACGGATTCGTACGTGATGACGTACACCGGACTAAAATAAGGAAATTCATAGCCAGTAGCCAATAGCTGCCCTAGCATGGGTTTTTGTCCGTCGGACTAGCACACAGACGAGCGGATTTCGGGGTCCGTCGTAGTTACGACGTAAAGATTTGAAGCATGTTTCAAATCTAAAGTCCGTCGGATTTGAGGCTGAAAAAGTCTGCTGAAAGTCCGGAGAAGCCCACACACGATCGGATTACCAGCCAGCTTTAGTCCGTCGGCGTCCGTTGGACTTTTGTAGACGAAAAGTCCGACCGTGTGTACGCGGCATTAGACTTTACGTCCAGAAAAGTTTTACACTAGCCGAGGTGATCTGCCACTTACTAACACTGGAGAATCCAATATCAGGAGGTAGAAGAGACAAGGAGAGACTCTACTCAACCAGAACTTTACCAGTGCTACCAGGTAGCCATATGCTAGAGGCATCAGCTGCCAAGTGAGTGGTACTGCCATCACCTAACATCAACCTAAAGTTCTTTATAGGACTGTGTGGACCTAGTTTGGACTGGTGTTGATATTTTGACATTGGTTTAAGATGCTTCTGAGATCGTTCAGTATGCATTGACATGTGCATTTGATCTGCATTTGCCCCTTTTTTGAGCCGCATTTGACCTACGTTAAGAAAAAAATGTAAAGGGAAGACTGTAGTGCTCTGTCCCCTACCGAAGAGGAAAATCCTTTAAGCTAATGAAGGTAGGTGTGCCTTTAAACCTCTTTGTGCTTTCTGTTTCTAATTGGTAGGTAAGAGAAAAAAGCTTGTGTTTTGGGCTTAAGCCAGAACATTAGAATTTAATGACCCGTGTCTGCCTCTAAGCTCTCATTAAGAAAGCCAGACTATGCCCATCCTTACCACCCAGCTCCACCATTCATAGAAGCCATACTACATCTATTATATCCTTGGAGGAGGATTTAATCTAAAAGAAGAGGCATCAGCACAAGAGACACATCCAAATGACTGTACGTTTTATGTCTCTTGTGCTGATTTTTTTTTTTGTTTGTTTGTTTTGGCTTCACCTAGGCTCTACATTTTTTTGTTTTTGAGTTTGGATACACTTTAAAAATTGACTTCCAACTGAGATTTTTTTTACCGGTATACAAACTTTGCATCTATATTTTGATGAAATGTTTTTATATACTGTTTTTCATAAGAATAAGGTTTTCTATTTTTCACTTGTGGATGCTTTTTGACTACTCTAGTTCCTACTCTTCAGCTTATGATTCTCCCTTTTATCTCCAGGTGTTGTCACAGACATGTATCTAATGGATCCAATAACAATTATCCTCTGCATTGTTACCTGTGTTTTTCTGGCAATTTTTCTATATGGACAGAAGCAAAATGTTCATAAAAACTATCCCCCGGGACCTCCTACTTTTCCAATTATTGGAAATGTACACATTATAAGCATGGAAAAACCTTATGTGACATTTCATGAGGTAAGATCCTTCCTGTGTATATAAATGTACAGTTAAAAGAGGTCCTTCACCTAAAATAATGGAGAAGTGTGTTTCCTGTATCCAATAGTAACATATGGACATTGTCACTGGGAGTGAAGTGACGGAACTGCAAGGTTTGGTGGAGATTGGCACAAGCTCAATGGTACCGGCTCAGGCATACTACACATCTGGAAGAGGTGTTCTCTAACCAAAGCTGTGTCTGTAGTGCAGTAGTGTCAACGGTGTAATAAGTATGGCCATGTATTACAAGGTGTTAACTGTGCAAGTTGTCCAGCTTACGTCTAAGTTTTTGGAATGCCACCTTAATGCTGAATTCACATGACCACGGCTTTCGCCTGCCATGTAGTCATTAGCTAGCTCTGTTTCACTATGTCCCCACCGGGAGTGTCAAGCCCTCCCCACAGCTAGTACAACTCTTCCGCCTTCCACCTGACAAACCACATCCTTTTTTAACGTGGGAATTTATATACCTAGTGGTATGTGCCTACATAGTGGTGTTATGTAGGCTCTCTCTTCCTATCAGGTTTAGATCTACAGTTCTTCCGATCTTGTAATATAAGGAATAGGTTATCTCCTACCCAGGGGTGGGGTTCTCCCAAATAGGGTACTAATCCCTGCTTACACACACAACACCCATCCAACAGCATAGATGGATGCATCCATATTTTTGTGAAACTCCAAACTACAAGTAAAAAGGTCACTAAAATGCATTTCATATCCAGGAAATGTTGCCAATGTTCTAAAGTCAGAAAAGGCACACAGTTTATTTTAAGGTTTGTTATAGCACGCATCATAACGTAAGTTATGGTAAAGCACAGGAGTGTACTTTGTAAGATTACGCCATGCACTATCGCTTATATTGACCGGTTCACGACCGCCCCGCACAGATTTACTGTGGCAGGGTGGCCACTCTGCCCCAGATCACATATTAGATACATGATCTGACACTTCCGGGTCTGGGGCACGCACACACGCCGCTGGCGACCCGCTCCCACTGTGATTGGACACAGCAGGAGCCAATCAGCGGGTCTAGGTAAGCAAGGCAGATCTGTTAGTAGGGGAGACAGAGATCTTGTGTTTCCACTAAGCAGGAACACGGACCTCTGTCTTCTCACAGCCAAACCACACCCCACCCAACATATAGAAAGCTCTCCCTAGGAGCACATTTAACTCTTTGATCTCCCCTGATGTTAACCCCTTCCCTGCCAGTGTCATTAGTACAGTGACAGTGCAATTTTTTTTAGCACTTATCACAGTATTGGTGTCACTGGTCCTCAAAAAGTGTCACTTAGTGTTCGATTTGTCTGCCTCAATGTTTCAGTCCTGCTAAGAATCGCTGATCGCTGCCATTACTATTAAAAAAAAAAAAATGTATCCCCTAGTTTGTAGACCCTATAACTTTTGCGCAAACAAATCAATATATGCTTGTATATATAAAAAAAATTCTGTGAGCCTCCTCTGATTATAAATTGCCTAATTGGCACCGTGAAACAGCTGCAAGCGTTAAACACGTCTCATAAAAACATGCAGATAAAAGCAGAAATAAATACCGTATTTATCGGCGTATAACACGCACCGGCATATAACACGCACATTAATTTTAAGAGGGAAGTTTCAGGAAAAAAACTTAAATTTTAATTAAGGAACTTTGAAGCAAAATAAGGGTCAGTGCCCATCTGCAGCCTCACCATTGCCATCAATGCAGCCTGATCAATGCCCATCTGCAGCCTCACAAGTGCCATCAATGCAGCCTCATTAGTCCACATCAATGCAGCCTCGCCATTGCCATCAATGCAGCAGCCTCACCATTGCCATCAGTGCAGCCTGATCGATGCCCATCTGCAGCCCAGAGGGGACAGGGAGGGGGGCGGGACGAGCGCTGACAGATTACATACAGTGAGAATCTCCTATGATAGACAGAACAGTGGTCCAATGGCGGCCCAGGAGACGGGAGTTCCTATTACAGAGGCCGCCAAGTAAACAGGAGATTCTCACGTTATGTAATCTGATGGCGCTCGTCTAGCCCCCCTCCCTGTCCCCTCCGAGGCAGTTAAAACTGAAGTATTGGCATATAACACGCACGCACTATTTGCACCCGATTTTCATGGTGAAAAAGTGAGTGTGAGAATAAATACAGTATATATGCTGTGCTTTTCAAATATACTCTTCACATTATATATATGTGATGACCAAAGTGCAAATATGCGTGTGAATCACACACCGTGATACATCCAGTAACTAGTGACTGTAAAAAGTGACAATAGTGCAAGAAATAGTTATGAATACTTAAAAATGAACATATAAATGAAAATAATCACACTAGTGAAAAGTGCTATAAGGTGCATCCATATGGTGATTGGTTGTATCAAAATTATTGTTCATAAAATTATATAGTGTTCATAAAAATATATAGTGGACTCAATCCACTAAAACATGTAGATGAATAAAAAGTGCTTCTATGTGCATATGTGTCATCCAATTATTTAAATTCAAAAGTGCTTCTAAAGTCCATGCGATTTGGAAACTGCTGTGTAGATAATCCAAAACAAGCCGCAGTGATCCATGCAATTTAGAAACTGCTGTGTAGCAAGCCGCAGTGATCACACTCAGGTACTCCCCCCCCCTAGATATTAAATGCCCACCTCTGAGCGTGTGACTTTGCACTTAGGCTTAGTCAATACACGCCTGTGAACCACCTCTGGGGCTCTGCAATTATATCCAGACTCCTAGACCTGTCAGCACTATACCTCGGTTGAGTAAAAAAAAGACTGGATGGTATAATAACGTTTTAACAGTTTATTAATCACATAAAACCCCCCTATGGGGTACTTACATAGTATAGGCGTGTTAGTGCGCCACTCTGCATCAGGCAAACAGCATGTAAAGATACCGGATTGATATTGGGATGGTATGGGGTTCTTTCCTGACTATGTTTTCCTCCTGAAGTAGATACGGAAGTTCCCTGTATCAATACAAGTTGGGGAGGGGACAGGACGGACGTTCAGCAGGTGACCTGTGAGGAAAGAACCCCATACCATCCCAATATCGATCCGGTATCTTTACATGTTTGCTGTTTGCCTGATGCAGAGTGGCGCACTGACGCGCCTATACTATGTGAGTACCCCATAGGGGGGTTTTATGTGATTAATAAACTGTTAAAATGTTATTACACCATCCAGTCTTTTTTTACTCAACCGAGGTATAGTGCTGACGGGTCCAAGAGTCTGGTTAAAACTGCAGAGCCCCAGAGGAGGTTCACAGGCGTGTATTGACTAAGCCTAAGTGCAAATCCACACGCTCAGAGGTGAGCATTTAATACGTAGGGGGGGAGCACCTGAGTGTGATCACTACGGCTTGTTTTGGATTATCTACACAGCAGTTTCCAAATCACATGGACTTTAGAAGCACTTTTGAATTGAAATAATTGGATGACACATATGCACATAGAAGCACTTTTTTATTTATCTATGTTTTAGTGGATTGAGTCTACCATATATTTTTATGAACACTATATGATTTTATGAACAATAATTTTGATACAACCAATCGCCATATGGATGCACTTTTCACTAGTGTGATTATTTATTTTAATTTATATGTTCATTTTTAAGTATTCATAACTATTTGTTGCACTATTGTCGCTTTTTACAGTCACTAGTTACTGGATGTATCACAGGGTGTGATTCACACGCATATTTGCACTTTGGTTATCACATATATATATAATGTGAAGAGTATATTTGAAAGCGCAGCAAATATATTTATTTCTGAAAATCAATATACGCTTATCGGAATTTTATTTACCAAAAAAAAATGTAGTAGAATACATATTGGCATACATTTATGAAGAAATTAAATTTTTTTATCTTTTTTTTTTTTAGGTGTGTTTCATAGCAGAAAGTAAAAAATATTGTTTTTTTTAATCAAAACTGTCAGTCTTTTTTTGTTTATTGTGCAAAAAATTAAAACCGCACATATCTTGTACATTGTGCTGCAGTGAATGTGCTCTAAAGCACACCAAAATGCACACAGGGGAAAATTCTCAGTCCACTGTGGCATGTCAAATTTGAAAAGTGTTTAAAAAAAAAAAAAAAAAAAAAACAGACCTATTTTTTTATTTATTGAGGTACAGTCCACCAGGCTGAATGATGCTCAATAGTTTGTCAATAGCAGAATTACAGTGGGGACGGAAAGTATTCAGACCCCCTAAATTTTTCACTCTTTGTTATATTGCAGCCATTTGCTAAAATCATTTTAAGTTCATTTTTTTCCTCATTAATGTACACACAGCACCCCATATTGACAGAAAAACACAGAATTGTTGACATTTTTGCAGATTTATTAAAAAAGAAAAACTGAAATATCACATGGTCCTAAGTATTTAGACCCTTTGCTGTGACACTCATATATTTAACTCAGGTGCTGTCCATTTCTTCCGATCATCCTTGAGATGGTTCTACACCTTCATTTGAGTCCAGCTGTGTTTGATTATACCGATTGGACTTGATTAGGAAAGCCACACACCTGTCTTTATAAGACCTTACAGCTCACAGTGCATGTCAGAGCAAATGAGAATCATGAGGTCAAAGGAACTGCCTGAAGAGCTCAGAGACAGAACTGTGGCAAGGCACAGATCTGGTCAAGGTTACAAAAAAATTTCTTCTGCACTTAAGGTTCCTGAGAGCA